>NW_005842508.1:305324-320072 GCF_000455745.1 Alligator sinensis
TCCCCAGTGTTTCAGCTTCCCACCCTTTTCTGGTTTTGCAGCTCCCTCCCACCACCCCCCAAGTGATTTTGCATGTTTTCCCAGTCATGGAGACCAACCTTAAATTTGTTGTTTCAATAAAAATTGCAAAATCACAAGTTCGGTAGTCTGTATATATAAGATACCAGTTATCACTCTTTGGGGAGAACTTTCATATTAGGAGAGGGAATTGAGGGGTTTAAATATAATTTGGAAGAACTGAAAACTGTCTCATCAGTTTTCCACTTTTTTCCCTTCTCTTTCAGGTCAAAAAAGTTTTTTAGCTTTATAGAAGGTTGTTTAGTGAAAAACTACATGCAGAGGCCTTCTACAGAACAGCTTTTAAAACATCCTTTTATACGTGATCAGCCAAATGAAAGGCAAGTCCGAATCCAGCTGAAGGACCATATAGACAGGACCAGAAAGAAGAGAGGAGAGAAAGGTATGCAGACCTTTAAAACTTAGTTTGTTTTTTAGATGTTTAATAAAAAGTAATCAGTTAGTATTCTTGCAAATAGAAGAAAAAAGGACCTTGTTTTTTATAATTGAACTTCCACATTGAAAGATTCCTTTCAACTTTTTGTATTGCCTTTTCCACATAGTTTTAATTGTAAGAATCTGTCATAGTTTCACTCACTACAGTATTACCTACATAACTTAAATATCACACTATCTACAAGGATATTTGGGATTGTGTACCCTCTCATATTTGTTTTTCTATACATTAATTCCTGGAGTTATGCTATAATTGGAATTTATGTCAAGTAAAGATGCTGAACTATTTGGATATAGACAGATATAGCAGCTGTATTGCTATCAAAGGACACTGATACAAGCTGTTAGGATACAACTGTCACTGTCTGCATAATTCTGTAGAGAGACGCATGTACCAAAACCACTTCAGCTTCAACTGCTTCATCCAGGGTCACAACAGGAATGTACGTTTGTCCATACCCTTTTTCTTTGGGTACTTGAACAGGAGGTGTTAAAATTTTTGTTAGGCTGTGAAGAAATACAACTTCAAAACATTTAAAAGGGAAGGGGGACTTGTTTGTGGACCATACATCAGCTCTTGTGATAACTGCTGTCTATCTAAACCTATGACTGTATAAGTGGAGTTAAATTTGAAGAAGACAGGTTTACCATTACAACAATTTAGCACCAAACGTAATGGTATAGGAGCAGACAGGCGTAACTGTTATTGTAGTATTATATTTATATACTTGTGTTACTGTTACCTCTGTGTCTGCCCTGAATAATTTCTGATGTTTAGAATCAGACAAGGAATTTGGTATCATCAAAGGTACTTCATTAAAAGTTAGTGGGCAGGAGCATATCCTGCTTTAGGGACAAAGGAAGCCATGTTTTCTGCTGCCACTGTCTCTAGCTATGTAGCAGTTCGACAGTTTGCTCCACAATCAGAATTTTATTATTCTGGTACCAGTACAGCAGGTGGATGACTGTGTTGATGCTAGACCAATGGTAGGAGCCTATAGATAAAACTAATGGTGTTTCCTTGGGTGTCTAGCCTGAGGTCATAAATTAATAGTTCCAACGGGCTTTATGTAAACCTGGTTGACTTCAAGCTATTCTGAATGGGATCATGGAGGGCACCTGAGTAGAATCTAAATACCATATTTTCCTAGAATACATAACATCATCTGACCCCAGCACTTTTCCCTGCCTAGGCAGGGGGTTAGACTCGATGATCTGTTGAGGTGCCTTCCGACCCTAGCATCTGTGAATCCTGGAATGTAACACCACCACCTTTTTTAAAGCTGGAATGAAATAAAAATGATCTTTACTTATAGTAACTGAGTAGCAGCTAAGGAGCAGAGCCTGCTTGTTCTGTTTCCTGTGAGTGGTGTTCAGATTTTACCTTCATGTTTGCCTTTAGTGACATACTGTTATTACTGTATTGCTGGCAAACAGAGCACACTTTAATTTCCAGCAGCAGGGGGGTATGCAAAAAAATATGGTATTTGAAAGTAGTTAAAAAAAAAAAAATGTAATAGCTACCTAGAATGTTATTTTCTCTCTTACTTGCCAGATGAGACAGAGTATGAATATAGTGGAAGTGAGGAAGAAGAGGAGGAAGTGCCTGAACAAGAAGGAGAGCCGAGGTAACAAATGCTGGTGGGAGACCATTAAGCAGTCTAGACCAATAAATTTTAAACCTGCATTGCTAAATCCTATTGAATCCTTAAATAGATTATTCAGCATGCATATTAGTGTCACATGGACTGTGAAAGATTTCAAAGTTTACTCAGATTTCTCAAGATTACGAAGCTTTCCATCCTGGCTACTGTAAACACTGACATTTCTTGGAACTACTTGGGTATGGGAGATTCACAGTGAACATGCTTGGGTCTAATTAAAGAAGCAAGTGGAGCTCTCCTAAATCAGCTATCTCACAAATGTTTAAAGAAAACCCGTGGGATTCTGGCTTGGGAACCAGAGTTGGTTCTTATTTTCTCTGACCTGATTTTACACCTTCCAGGGAAAGTGCATATTTGATATGCATCCAGTGTCTTGGTTGTGAAAGAAATTAGATTAATAAAAGATGTAATTAGGTTAAACTTTAATGTCCATGCTTCAGGCTAGGTATACAATGGCCCATCAGGCTTTATGGTATGGGCGACTTCACTTTCTCCTTTTTGCAGCTCCATTGTCAACGTGCCTGGAGAATCAACCCTCCGACGTGATTTCCTGAGGCTGCAGCAGGAAAACAAGGAGCGGTCCGAGGCCCTTCGGAGACAGCAGCTGCTCCAGGAACAGCAACTCCGAGAGCAAGAGGAATACAAGAGGCAGCTGCTGGCAGAGAGACAGAAACGCATAGAGCAGCAGAAAGAGCAAAGGAGGCGGCTGGAAGAGGTAGCAATAGAAGAGTTCTTAAGAGTTTTTCTGCCCCAGTTGTTAAGAAATATTCCTAGTCGACCCAACATTTCATGCAAGAGAAATACATAGTTGTTAGCCAGTGCATCTATAAAAAGAGGAGCATTTAGAAAGGCTCTTAAATCCAGATTTGTCCCCTCAGTAAATATAAGGTGTTTCACTTCCAAGTGCTGAATACCCAGGAGTTTCCATAGGAAACTGCTGATGCCTAGACCCATTGTCTGGTCTCTTGAATGGTGATACATGTCTGCCGATTTTGTTGTCTCCATTTAGAAGAACGGGTAATAGGTTTGGACTTTGAGTAGCTATAAAGAAGGGAAGACTTTTTAATTATTCATTCTTAGTTTACTTGAAACAGACTGAGGTTACTTTTAGAAATTTTTGTGGGGCACACAGAAGTTCTTAGATTTATCATAAACACCTGTGTTTATACATTAATACATCATATGGGGAAAGCTGTTTTTGATGGTGTGTTCTTATGTAGCATAACATTTGTATCGAGAACACATAATTTCTACTATACATATCAAAAATAATATTACCAATTGTCCTGGATACATTTTTCCCCATACCTTTCACATGAAGTTCTTTCGTAAGCCCCTCCTACAGGTAGACTCTTGCCCACCTACATTTTAAGGATAAACTGAATAACTGTTTATATATTGCTTGGTAGTTTTCATTCAAAAGCTTTTGTGAAAGCAGCCTGTCTCATTTGAATCCATCTTTATTTTGGTGTTTCTAAAAAATCTTTTAAAAGTGCCCAAGATGTTCAGTGAAAAAAAAATAAAAATAAACAAATGGGTCATATCTTAAAAGTGGAAAGGTTTCAAAACAATTTTGCAGGCCAAAACTGGATATGGGAGTTAAAGTGAAACCAGTCATCTGGCTCTGCAGGAAGTGCAGGATCAAATTCCAGTTGTCCTCACATGACCCTTGTTTGATTTGTTGTTTCAAGTGCTCACCCAGCCTAGTTTTTTCCAAGCATTTTAATGAAGACATAACACTGAAACCAGGACTATCACAGCTCCATCACATTGCAGCATAAGTTTTCAAGATTCACATTATGTTTTTACACTAGTAATAATGTAACAGAATTCAGAAGATCTTCACAGGATGCAGTCTTTTAAGTCATTCCCAAATATGGGAGTGAATATAGTACTTACGTTAGGTGAACTCAACCACACATGAAGCAGGAAGGGGGGGTAGGCAAGTTCTTTCTCCTCTACCCCTCTCAAATTGCCAAGATAAACTTGGTTGCTATTCCAGGTGTTGGCTTGTAGCAGTACCCACAGAAGTGAGTGGAAGCTAGCAAACTGCCTAGCCCCCATAGAAGTTTGCTTTTAATATACAAGAAAAATAATTTTCTTCGAGTACCTTGGAATGTTGTCGGTTCAAATGGCCTACATCAATTAATCTGTACAGTTTTTTTTTTTTTTTTTTTTTTTAACCCTAAATTTATTTGAATAGGAAAGTAAAACTAGTGCAAATATCAGAAATTAGATGGTGTGTGTTCTCTGTAAAGTTTAAATGCAGGGACTTTTTGGTGCATTGGAGGGTGTGTGCAAAGGTGCAAAACTTGGGGGTAAAGCAAGGGGGAGAAGTCCTCCGAATCTTCTGCTTCCAAAACCACTCTTCGATTTATAAACCTGTAATATTACATATTTTTATACATAAGAATGTTAACTTAATCACTTTCATGCTGTATTTTAGACACAAGTGGCAATTAGTTGCCTGTCTTTGCCCATCCTTCACTCCCATCTTTAGATTTTTGCAACATATGCATGTTGGGTATTGGGGTTTTTTTCAATATTTATAGAATCACATCTGTTTTCTTTTGCTTAGTAATAGTCTTTCTCTTTTCAAAAAACATAACAGACAATGTTGAGTCAATTTGAGCTGCAAACCTAACTCCTGACTATTTTAGCAGCTGCCTGACTGTGCATAACGTGAGTTGATATATTAGCAAATGCAGTTGCACAGCAGACCATGAAGAGCTGAAGAAAAAGGAAAACTGCTACATCTGTCTAGTCTTACAGATGTGTCTTTATGGAATTGACTACAAAAGCAGTTTTGTAGGGAGGAAAAAGCATCATTCAAAGGGAATTTAAAAAAAAGTCCCCCCACTAAAAAAGCTTAAAACCATTGGATGGCTCTCTTGAGGTTTGTTGTTTGAATCTTGTATTGGAAAAAAAATTCACCTGAGTGACTCCAGGAAAACGTGAACCAAGACAAATTCATTAAAAGGGGTGGGGGGGAGAAAAATGCTTAGATAGCATCAATAGTTTGCATAACCTGAAGGAAGCCAAAACATTGAAATGCTAACAGTTTGTCCTTAACTCACCCCAAGTTTGGAGGAAACATGTAAATAATAAAGAGCTTGGCAAAGTGGGTTTAGGCTACCATCAGCCCATGAGTCGCAGGATTCTTCCCAGCTTTTAGAACTTTAATTAAATATGAGTTTCTGGGGTGCTTGGTTAAGGTGATGCAATTGTGCCTTTTTGGTGTTTCTATTTGATGTTCTGCTGCAAAAAGGAAAATTTTATGCACTAGGCAGTGTTGCCAACATTTTTTTTTTTTTTATAATTAAAAATGAGGGCTTGTTCTTACAATGCTGGCATGGATCCTAGACAGTTTTGACTGAGACTGCTGCAAGAATGGTGTTAGGACGTGTGCCAAAAGTGTACTTTCAGCAATATTAGAAGGACAATTGCTTTTTAAAAGGCATATAGGTGACTACAAAAAGCATTGTTGCAGGGACCTTTATAATTTGTGTGTTACTTAAAAGGAGGAAATTATATGTTGCTAAAGTGTAGAAAATGATCTGAGCAGTCTTAGGTTTTTGGTTAGTGTAAAGCTTGTTTGTGGAAAGATCAGTCATATGACATTTAAGATATTTAGATGGTTAAAAATAAATTTGAGCTACATCTATGATATTTAAGTGTCTGAATTTGAGCTTTTCTGCTCAGCAAAATGGAAACAACGATGCTGAGGGTAAAGGGAATGAAAAAACACCTGAATTAATGCTTTACAGAAGCGCTGCAGAATCCAAATTGGTTGTGATGGAGATTGAGTCCTATTCTATCCACATTCCCTCAATTCAGAGGGATCCAACATGGTTTTGGCTCTGGCTACTGGAACTTAAGATGGGCACGCTTTTGGTGGAATGGATCACTGTGGCCAAGGGCTTTGTTTTATAAAAGCCAAAAGTAGATCATTTGCATCCAGTTTCTGCTTTGTTTAAATTTGATATGCAGCTTGGGTTAGCATTAAGTGGTTCCACTTCTTGTTGATGTCTAGGATAGACTGACTAGGAGTATGTTCTTCTCTTTTTTTATTTACCACCTCCTCCTTGATATACTTGGTACCTAGTACAAGAAATCGCTCTGTGTATACATTAACCTTCACGTGGCTTTAAAATGGAGCTACAGAATTCAAGTGATTTTTTTATCTCATTAGTGGTTCCTTGTGTGAACAAGGTACTGTTTGTGTTTTTATATACAAACTATCAGTCTGCATGTGTAGCTGTATTGCCCCCTTCTGGCAAATTGTGTCAAACTGCATGGTTTTAGAGGTTAGCCATATCAAATAACGTATGATTATGAGACCTGAATTAGTATATATTATAGTAGTGTAAGAGTGATGAAGCCATGAAGGTCCTGAAATTGTGCGAGGGGCAAAGATTTCTTAGGGTGATATCTTTTAATGGACCTACTAATATAGTTGGGATAAAGTTAGATAAACTTGCATGCAAGGCATTCTTCCTCAGGCCTAATATATCCTTGCCAATTTATTATAGGTGATATTAAAAGGATAGACCATATACATTATTTCACACAAGATTTCCTTTTTTTGGAATGAACAGATTTTGTTAGACTTCTGTGTCTGAGGCAGTCAGGAATCTGGCAGCTCTGTTGCTACTCCACCTGTACATCTTAAATTTCCTTTAGAGTTTCCTCCCTCACCTTCTGTTTAACAGCAAGTGGTCTGAAAATAATCTGTTCATTTCATGTACAGAATCAGGAAAGTTGGTACTAGAATACTGTATCTCTTATCTAGTTAAAGACATTTGGAAAGTTCAATCTTTAGTCTCAATGCAACATTTCATTCTGTCTCGCTAACTCCAGTATCTGCAGGAACAATGCATTTTGTATATTTTTGTGATGTGTAGTTAGAGTTTATATGCATGCTTTTTAAATCAAGGGTGAACCTACATAAGCAGCATTTACTTTCTTTTTTTTAAACTTAGTCCAAAAAAATGTTACCATCTGTTTTGGTTTTTTTCCGGGCCCAAGCTGAATGCTCCTGTGATCATATCTTTACTGAATGCTTGTTCATTGTATACAAAACTAGACAGCAAGGTGAATATCTTTAAAAAAAGCAGAAATGTATAGTGATAATCAGTTGAAGAGTTCTTCTAAAGCTGGGGAACCTCTACCTCTAGTTTTGTCATTATTCATGGAAGAAACATTTCCTCAGTCCTACTTTATTTTTACCATAATGGGCCTCTGTCGTTGAAAGTACTCTGTTTATTTAATGTTTACTGCCTCATCTACTTTGGTACTGGATTTATGACGCAGATACTTTGTTCTGGGCAGACCCAAACCCTCAGACCGACCACAAACACCTCCATTTGATAAAAGGCAAATTGTATTGATATAAAGTGATAGCAGATAAGAATAATGCAAACAATTCTATTTCTACCAGTCCTAAGGCTATCGCAGAAGGGAGGTACGTCTAGCCAGTATGCAAGCTTCACTCCTGAGGGTCTTCCTTGAATGTCAGATGTCAGCAGCTTGGAGGTCAAAGGCCAAGGGCCCTTCCCCTCCCCACTGCCAGTGGCATGGGTGAGATGGGCTGGTGGTATGCCCTCTGTCCATGGTGGCCTTGGGTTCCCCTCTCGATGACCTTTTGCTGTTTTAAAAGTCCTTTCTTTTGTATTCTTTCTGTGCTCTGATGATTTTTCGTCTCTGAGCAGCATTGATAGGTTTCCCTATGGTCATCATACTGTTCATGTTCTGACCTGTCAGCATATTTCTTTGTTCCAACAAACCCATCATATGCACACATCTTAATCTGGTTATTTACTGGTTTCCTAATTTGGTCTGTTTACCAAAACCAGAAATTTCAAGGGCTCTGCAGATGGCCACTGTGACCTAGCACCAATGCTGCAGAGTTCCTTACCTCTGTTTGGGTACACTGTTCATGTTATGGAACACTGTGGTACATGTCTTCAGTTTCCCAGCCGGTCTGCTGGCTTCAGACACAGTGGGCCTTGAAGGAAACTGTCAGATACAGGACTTTGGAAACCTATTAACCCTAGCTGTTCCCCTGGACAGTTGTTTTAATTCAACATCTACTCTACCTACAAGCCAATTTCTAAAAACAACCTCTAAATATTATATTCTTATATTCTAGCCATCATCTTAGGTTTTAAAGCCCATGTTCAGAGGAAGGGAAACCGGTCAAAATGGGTAAACATACTTTGTCCCTCTTGCTTGGAATTTTTTTTTGTAAGCAGTACTAAGGCCAAATGCCTGCCATTGCATTCATTGATGCAAGTTAGCTAAAGTGATTGCTGACAGAATGGTAGGACTGATGTTGAAAAGCTCCACCTCGTTATGTACTTTGGCATGTGGACAGTGTGACAGTTACATTTCTTCAGATGTTTGGTTTAAGTACAGACTGATGGCAGAGGGTTTTGTCCCTTGTTTCTGTCTGTGAGTGGTAAACATGAAATGTTCAAGACAATTTTCTTTAAAATCTGGTCTCTTAAAATTTAATTCTGTTCTTGTTACTTCATGATGTGGAAAATTGGCAAGCTTCCTACAGTCAATTCTCAACTCTTATCAAGATCAGCTATTTATAATTATTACTGTCAATGTTTGCCTCCCTTCAAGAAATGATAAATTCATTTAATCAGAATGACCTGAACTGTGTCAGTCTACCAAGAAATGAAGATAATAAAAGTCATAGACCAGCATAATGTCCTCTAATGGTGGTAGACAGAGTGCTGCTGTGGTCTAAGAAGTGTCTGAACTGACACTTAACCAGTTGGTTGCATGCTCTTGCTTCCATCCTCAAGGCAGCAGAATTGTTCTACTTCACATCTTAATTTTCTTAAACTAAGAACTTGTCAGACTTGATTAGGTACCCAAATTCATTAACTTAAATATATACATCTGTGTCAAACAAATTCTATATTCAGAAACAAAAGAACCTATTTAATCCTTTTAAAGTGGTTAAAAAAAGATAGCAAAACCTTACATATTCTACAGTGTTCCTGGGCTGCCTGGAAGCACTTAACTTTTTTTGTACCTATGCTTATCAAAGAGAAGTTGAAACAAGGAAGAAGTTTGGTAGAACTACCTATTTAGAAGGAATGCAAAAACATGGAGGCTGTTTTTGGAGACTTTTAGAACACCTGTAGAAGGGCAGAGCAAAATTTTATGTTAAGTGAGGCTGGTGGAGTAGGAAGGTGGCTTTGAGCCCTAGGAAACTCTAAAGAAAAGCCAGAATACTGCCAGTTGAAGTGGCGTGGGTGGATATGAGCAGTGATCTCTGGGAGGTCAATGTAGTTTCCAGAGTTCTGCTACTGGAGTACTGAAAAACATGGAGCAGGAGTTGGCAACCCCCCCCCCCGGCATGTATGCTAGAGCATGGCCCACACGGCCACCCGGCATGTATGCTAGAGCATGGCACACAAGGCCATTTTATTTGGCACACCACAGCTGGCCCAGGCTGGGCAGCTGCCACCAGCCCTGAAGCCCAGGCTGTTTGCAGCGGTCAGACTCCATGGCTGGCAGCAGCTGCCCAGAGCCTGAGCCGGCTGCAAACAGCTGCATCAGGCTCTGGAGCCCCGGGCAGGCTCCGTGGTGGCGGTAGCTGCACGTGTACCTCGGGGCAGATGGCAGGAGAGAGGCCTGAGGCAGTGCAAACCCAGCTTATCCCCCACCACCAACCTGGAGGTGCACATGCAGCCACCACCACAAACGTGAATTGGGCCCCTCCCAGCTTCACTGCGGTCTGTCCCTGGCTCTTCAGGTTGGGGTGTTTTTAGCACTCCAGCCAAAAATGTTGTCAATCCCTGGCATACAATATTTCCAAGCCTTAAACCACGAGTCACTTTTTTCTTCAGCTTGCTTCTACACACCGTGGGCAGCTCTTGGTTCCAAGAGGAAATTAATTCTGATACGTTTTCATTTTCTTTGCGGTCAGCAGTCAAGCTACCAATGTAGCTAGCAAAGAAAGCATTGAGTGTAGGAGAGGAAGGAGACCAGTTCAGCCTGTACTGTTTCAGTTTGCAAACCTATAAAGAGAGCACTGAAAAATATGGTCCCCTGAACTCTAAATCTTTTGACTCCTGGTTCCTCTTGGTTCTTGACTGGAGCATACTGTATATAGCTACTTCAGATACATTATAAAAATTGAGATTGTGTTGTAGTCATTGTTAAAAAGAACAGTCAATGCATTTAGCTGTTTGGCTGCTTGAACTGACCCTGGATTTGGGTAGGTGGGGCTTGGGATTTTTGTGGTAGGCATGTTTACCGGCTATTTCTCCTAAAAGCATGAGCACTGTTAAGCAACTCCTGATGTTTGAATTGTCCTTCAATTTCAGTGATACCACTCTGTCAGAGTAAAAGGGTCAGTTTGCACTTCTCAGAGCTGTTTTGTGCCAGGTTGTTTTTCCGATTCAGACAGATATTAGCTCTACAGTTTGTCTTGTATTTGGAAAACTTAATTATCCAACCATAGAAGTTGATCTCCATCATTTTTAGTTTTCAGAGATTTAAATATAGGTGCCCTCAGTCTTCTGTAGAAAAGTCAGGGGTACTCATCCTAGTTAGCCTTAATTCTATGTTGTTTTAGGGCAGTGACTTAAAGTGCATCTTCTTTTCAGCATCCGGTGGTTGCATTAGTGATCTTAAATGGGCATCTAGAATATTAACCAAAAAGTTGCTTGTAAAATAGTCTGATACTTGTTGTTGTTTGAATTATAGGTAGCACAGGTAAGGGCTACTCCCTGCCATTTCCTTTTGGCAAAATGTGGATGTTGTGGAAGGCTAGTGATGACTAATTGCATGTTACTGCCTGGTTTCATGCCACCTTCAGAGCTAACTGACTTTCAGATTTACATCCCAGTTGGGGGCAGCAGTGAACCCCCTAGAATGCAAGAAAACATTATATATGGGCATGTGTAGACAAAACAGGGACCTTAAAAGCGGTGGGTTTTAAAAAACACCACTTCAGTTTAGGGATGATTAAACCCCTGTGTCGTGCACACACCCCGTTGATCTACGTGCCTGTCTAGTGGGGAAGGGAGGGCGTGCTGCTGGCAGGCAGAGTGGTCCTTGGGCTGCGGGGGTGGGGCTGGTGCTTCACTCTGTAGCAGTGGCAGCCCCCCCTCCCAGGCAGCACCCACCCACAGGCACCTGGCTTGGGCGGGAAGGAAGCACCAGACCCCTGCACAGCTCAGGCAGGCAGGCAGGCTCCGGGGAGGGGGGGAATCAGGCTCACCACTTTTCTTGGGCTGCTGTCAGTTTGCCTGCAGGGCTTCCTGCAGAGCTGTGGAGCTGCACTGAGCTCGGTGCTGCGCTCTGTGGCTGTAGGGGCAGCAAACTAAGGAGTTTGTTTGCTGCACCCCAAGTCGTTTAAGGTGCATTACACTGCTGAATTTCCTACAGTGGCTGGAATTAATGCGCAATATGCCGCCGAGGCGTGCAAACACTGACACTATTAAAGTGGTGCAAAAGCCTTTAGCCCACTTTAAAGTGTTGTGTGCACTCGCCTCTCGTTTCGTTTACACACGGCCGTGAGATTGTGAATAAGTGCAAGAGAATCGCTTCCCCTTCCCCTCCCCACCCCCAAATCCTTGCCTCTAATGTTTAGAATATTAGAAAATCCTTGCCGCTAATGATGCTCACCTCTAATGTTTAGAATATTTTAATTTTACTTTAACTAAGGAACACCACTGTCTTACAACTTCTTGTTTCTAAGACTGTGGAAAATAGTCCTGGAACCCAAGGACCATGTAGTCTAACTCCCTGCATAAGATAGATTTATTCTCTTTGATTGACTCTGGCCAAGTGTTTGTCTAACTTGCCCTTAAACTGCTAGTGATGGCGATTCCACAGCCTCTTGACAATCTGTTTCAGTGTGTAATTGTACTCACAGTTAGAAAGTTACTCCTGTTACCTAATCTCAGGCTCTTGTGAACAGAATGAAAGTGGTTTGTCAATCAAATCCCTCTTCAAGTTTGTTTTTCTCTAGACTAAATAATTCTAATTCTGCCATTTTTATCTTGTGGTTTGGTTGCTGGAATCTTTTAACACTTGATTTGATCAGACCCTAAGGTGCACCCCTCCACCCCCAATAAAGATCAACTGCAGCTTTCTCTTTGGTAATAATGATGGAGTTTTTTTTCTTTCTGTAGCAACAAAGAAGAGAACGGGAAGCTCGAAGGCAACAGGAGCGTGAGCAGAGACGGAGAGAACAGGAGGAGAAAAGACGGCTAGAGGAAATGGAAAGGAGACGTAAGGAAGAAGAGGAGAGGAGGAGAGCAGAGGAGGAAAAGAGGAGAGTAGAGAGAGAGCAGGTGAGCCTCTGATGTAGCATAAAGCTCACAAGTTTGTTTTTTCTGTATTAAATTGGAGTTAGATTAAAAAACACAAACAAACACAGTTCCATTAGAGAGCCCACCTGGCCTCTTCAACAAGTGCATGAAAGGAAAATTTGAAGTCTTATGGCAAGTTCAAGTGGTCTTCATTTGGCTTGGAAAAATGAGTTCTTAAACATGTGCATCAAATAGATCTAAACTCAGATAGTGCTAGGGCTTACATAAAACTGACGTAAGGTAGCAACATCTGAGTCAGTACAGAAAATTGGTTTTTGATCCATATTGCTGGAACAGTAGTTTTTGGCAGGATCAGCTCCTGTCAGGAAGATCTCTGAGAGAATCTGCCTTATTGGATGTGATTATTTTGGCACTCCTTGGATAAGTTGCATCAGAGGGTTTGTCAAAATTGAACAGGTTGTTTGAAATAAACTCAATACTATATTATTTTGAATTGCACAGTAACTTTCTTTAGCTGGAAAGAATTCACCTACAATTACATGTGCCAATTAAGAATTTAAGAATATCTTAAGTACTGTAAATGTGCTCTTTAAATATTTTAAGTAGATAAGTCTTTCAAATTGTGAGATGCTCAGCAGTGGTACTTATGCATGAACTCTGCATGCTTAAAAATCCTTTATAAAACTTTAATCACGGTAATAATTACTATGTATATAGTAGCTAGCAAGTGAGGTAAAGATTAATTCCAAATGAAGAGCCCAGTACTCTTCCAATAGAAGATATCAGTTGTGAAATTTCCATTAACTTAAGGAAAAGCAGGATTGAGTCTGGAAATATCTCAGACTACCACTGTGAAACTGACGTGGCCCCTCGGTTTTTTTCTTACCCCGGCAAATCTTTTTGTGTAGGTTTATGCTAAGCTAGTGTCCATCATCCGTTTATCATTAAACTTTATTCTATAGCTCCCATCACTGTATCACTAATTACTTTATGCATACACTTTCAGTGTGTGCGCGCGCGCGTGTGTGTAAATGTGTGGATGTGGTATTTGTGTGAGCATGCATATGTTATATGCTTTCATTAATTGCATGATAGGATGTTATCAGCTTGGACATGGTGCTTCATAGTTAGCTGTTATAGGGGGGCCAGATGAAGCAGTGGGTAAATATATTAGCTTTTGACCTCTTGAGATACAGGTGTATGTGGCTAGATCACCAGAGACAGTTTGGTCTAATATCTGTTTCGTGGTAGATGTCTGTTTGTGTCATAACCATTGCATAGTTCAGCAGATGTGGAAGTGTCTGTTCAGGATAGGCTTATGATTATGGTAGCAGTGGAGATTGTAGGTTAGGTTTGAACTGCACTTGGCAGAGCCCCCCTGTGGGGTAGCTTGCACAAGGTCTGCCTGCACTAAGCCTGGATGTCTAGCTGTTGCTAACAGTTCATCACACCAGCACAACAAACTAATTTTTAATAAACTTGCATGTAATTTGTGTTGGCTGTGTTGAGTAAGGTTTGCTGTATTTTAACCTTCAAAACTTCTAAATGCATTTGCTTCTTTTTTCAAACCATTTCCAAACTACATAAGCAGTCAGTGACTCAGTCCTTGAAAATCACTGTTGTCCAAACTGGGATACATCAGCCAACGTGGACGTTTAGATGACAGGGTTTTCCAAACTACTTTCTAAGCACTGATCAATCACTAAGTTAATTTATCACCTAAAGATGACTGGAAAAATAGCTTATGGTGCTCCACTCAGGTGGTTCTGATGCATTCCTTGTGAATAAATTTATTGCTGGGTAATTTCTATGTGACAGGAGTATATCAGGCGACAGCTAGAAGAGGAGCAGCGGCACTTGGAAATTCTTCAGCAGCAGCTGCTCCAGGAGCAGGCCATGTTACTGGTAACGCACCGTATCTGTTTTGTTCAGTAGCTATAGGATTAATTTATCCTGGCCAGTTCAGTAGCGATAGGATTCGTTTATCCTGGCCAGTTCTAGGCTTCCCATAGTTGGGCACAGCTGCACTAACAGTATGAACAATGGAGCTTGATTAAAAAGCCATTTATGCTAGTATAGCGGGTTGATAGGCATATATGAGAAGTACTGTATGGTCTCACTGCTTCCTGTGCAGTAAGAGGAGGAAGATTTATGTTAAAGTTGAACGTTTTGGTTTGGTGCTTGATTTTTGGAACAGACCTCAGCATTCAGTGAAGAACTAGAGTGCTTACGTTGCATATCAAAAGCACGTGCTTTATAAATCA
>NW_005842508.1:320103-322125 GCF_000455745.1 Alligator sinensis
CCTTGTGTTGTTCCAAATCCTTGCTTATCGAAGTTTACATTGGATTCGGTTTAAATCATTTTGTATTGAACTCGGTTTTGCTGTAGCTCTCCAAGGTTAGCAATACATTTGCAATGTTCCTAAACGGCATGTGCTTCCTGTTTGGTCCAACTTAGTTATCAAGACAAAACTTTTAACAAAAAAAGAAAAAAAATGGGCTGGTTAGGGGAATATCCTCCGCAAGTTCAGTGTCACGACTTGAATTCCTTACATGTTTTCCCAAAGGAATACAGATGGCGAGAAATGGAGGAGCATCGACAAGCAGAGAGACTCCAGCGTCAGTTGCAGCAGGAGCAAGCCTATCTCCTGTCGCTGCAACATGATCATAGGCGGCAGCAGCAGCAGCAACAACAACAGCAGCAGCAAGAAAGGAATAAACAAAGCTATCATACCCCTGAGCCAAAAGCCCATTATGAACCTACTGAAAGAGCACGTGAGGTAATTCTTGCTCTTGTATGTTAAGCCCATTGCGTTTCCCTCATCTTGGCGATCGACATCGTAATAATTCTAATATTATAAAAGCCTTTGTCTGTCTGTCTGTCTTCTGTCTCTCTCCATAACGCTTTATCTGCACTCTGGTTGGTTGTCTTGGCAGCCAGTCAGAGTGCTCTACACAGACAGACGGATGGCGGAGTGCTGTCATGACAGTGGGGACGGCGGGGACCGGGGCGCCTCCATAACAGAGGGGATGGAGCGGGGGAGGGGGCGAGGCCAGTCTCTTGGAGCCAGGGGCCCTTCTTGGGTCTGTTTCTTGGGAGTCAGGGGCCAGTGCACATGCACTGGCCCTGCCCCCCCGCAATAAAACAACAGCAGGCAGGCAGCGGAGGTGGCAGGGAACAGTGGAAGGAGGGGAGTGGGAGGGGGTGGTTACTGGTGGCTGCGCCCCGCTGCAGTCGCAGGCCCTGGCCCCAGCCTGAAATGGTGTGGTGGGGTGAGGCGAGGAGCGGCCCAGTCCCATGCCCTGGCCCTAGCCCCTAGCGGCAGAGGGAGGCAGGGAGTGGGCCCGGCCCCGGCCCAAAGGGGCGGGGGGAAACAGCTCTGGCCCGAAATGGAGTGGGGTACAGCCCAGTCCCAGGTCCCTGCCCTGGCCCAAAGCAGAGGGGGAAGACGGGGAATGGCCCAGGCCCCGACCCAAAGGGGAGGGGGTGAATGGCACAGGCCCCGGCCTCGACCTGAAGTTGCGGGGGGGAGGCAGGGAATGGCTCTGGCCCCGGTCCGAGGCAGGGGGGATGGGGCCAGGGGCTGAATGCAGGCCTCTGTCCCAACCTGCCCCCCACCCCCTTCCATCATTCTTGACGGGCAATTTGCTAGTTATGTTATAAAAGTGTTCAGTGGACTTGTAAGCCGAAGTATCAGTACTAGGCATTGAATAATACTGTAAAATAGGACTTACATTTCCTTTTTTGGGGCAATATACTATTGTTCAGAGGCTTATAACAAAGGATGAAAGAATCCTCACTGAGGGAAACTATGGGAAATAGTTTCAAGTTAATTAAATCAAAAGTGTAGTTTTTCCTACTCCCATGTAGACATGTTTTTTTCCCCCCTCCTTCCTACTCCTTTCATAAAAGCAGCGTTTACATTTCAGGAAAGCTCCTTGACACAGTTGGTGGTCTTTGTTTTCAGAGGTGCTCAAGGATGTGGGGGACAGATTTAGGTTGGTGAGCTAAGGTGCATAGACTTATAGCACCTACTTCCACTGCTTTTACCAATCCCATTGGTTCTTTCCCTTCACGAGAATAAATTCTGTGGTCCAAAAGTAGATTAAGTCTTCCTCTGTGACAGTATATGCCACTGATAGATATCCTAGCAGGTGCTTTATGTTCATAGATCTTATTGGAATCAGTGGGAGTTCTTTCTGTTTAAATTTTGATAGTATTTGTCACTATAATATGGGTGCTCTGCATATGGCAACATCTGGCCCAAATGAATACATTTATAAGGAGAATAAAAACCCCTTTGGGGCAATCAAGCAGGAAGTGT
>NW_005842508.1:322156-357927 GCF_000455745.1 Alligator sinensis
AGCCTTCAGTATACCTTTTATCAGTAGTGTTAATTGCTTTTGAAGCATTACTTTTTTTTGCCAGAGGAATAAGGATAACAAATTCACTCAGCTTTCCATAGATGCTGTAGCATGTGGATTCCCCATATTCTGGGCGCATGGATCTTGTTCTCTCCCCAGTGCAAAACATTTGGCCGTTGCCTATCCTTAAAATATGTTGCAGGCAGTTCAGACTAGTCTGCAAAGCTGTACAGCTTGGTCAAACCTTTCTTTAATTCCCAGTAGCTTTACACTACACCACTGAAAAGCATTGTGGCAATTTGTCAATTAAGAGTGCTCATCTTATCTCTTAGCCTTATGACTTTTAAAGCTAGTTTTGGAGCAAGAGTGACTTCTCTCTTTTCTTCTCATTTACCCCTGAAGGCTTTGAAACTTTAGACCTCTTAACCATGAATCAGCCCTTTCTCTCCATTTTTCCCACTCCTTCCCCTTTATGGTTGAGCAGGCTAAATGGAGTAAGCTGAAGGCAAAGAGGGGTGCCATCTATAATAAGATCCTCTTAGGAGCGACTGTGTAAAGTATTGACTTTCTTTGTTTGCCATAGAAACTCTCCATAGTTACTGTGGGTGGCAGAAACACCTGTAAGTTCATGATCAAAAACATGATCAAGCCAAGGTTGGCTTGGTTTTCACTCCAGAAAGTCCAAGGAGGGAGTGCACACGGTTCCCAGGGTTTCTGCTAAAAAAGGATACTGGAGAAGAGGTTTATCTTATTCCAGAGCTGGATCTGGAATACTGGAGGGGAGTACAGGCCCAAAATGATTCTTCTGTGTAGACAGTCAAGTGACCAAAAGAGCCTTTTTCTTTCCAGAATTAAAACCTTTTAAATGGTGATATTTAGGACAATGACTCCTGCTTCCAGGAGATATTTTAATACCAGTGGACCTGGCAGATGGTTCTCTGCATATATTCAGTCCTTTCCTTCCTTTTTCATGTCCATGTGTGATAAGGTATTTAGCAGAATTTGCAGATTCATTGGAATCTGACAGGGCTGCACCATGAGTACTTCTGCTGTGGCCTCAAACTTGCAGCCTCTGGACTGTCAGTTGTGTATCCTAGTGCTCTTGTCACCCCAGCTCCCCCATTATATCCAATCATTATTATGAAGAGAAAATACTAATGTTTGGGATCTCCATTTTCAGACTACTCAGGAAAGTTTAAATAGCAATGATAGCTTGACTGACAGGTAAAGTGGACTTGCCTTTGTCTTTTAATACTGCCATAAAAATAGTAATCATCTTGTACCATCATGGTTCATAAGGAAGAAATCTGTAAGACCATCTTCATACTTCAGGCACATGGGTTCATCCTAAACCTGGAGAATCTCCTCCATCTTTGAGGATAACGTAGGAGTGGATAGGGGAAAGCTACGTTTCTCAGTGGAAGAAAGCTTTGATAGGAACCAAGCAGTGAAGTGTTAAGGAACCAGTGTGTCCTCCTGCATATTTTAACTCTTCATACTGTCTTGATAGCCTTCCTTTTTTTGTTACAGTCCAGTGTTGATTTACTTCGACTTTGTTGCTGCTCATCCAGCAATAAAATGGTGACAACTGCAGAAAAAAATCTTCCAGTCTAGACCATTTAATTACTATATCTGAAGAAAAAGTGGTATAACAGCTTTTATATTCCTAAAGTACTTCACCTTGGTGATCATGCCTGCTTTCTGCCTGGTTTAGGTGGAGGATAGATTTAGAAAACCTAATCAGGGGTCCCCAGAAGCACAGTCTAAACAGACGGGCAAAGTGTTGGAGCCACCAGTGCCTTCAAGATCAGAGTCTTTTTCCAATGGGAACTCAGAACCTGTTCAGCCTGCCCTGCAAAGGCCAATGGAACCCCAGGTAAAAACTGGAAATGTTGGTGGGGTTGGAAGAAATCTGTACCTTTTGAATAGATTTACTTCGTTTTAGGTTTGCAAATCTTGGCACATAAGCCCCAGTTATGCTTCATGAGACTATGAAGGATGACTTATTCTACAGATTTGCTGCCTGTGTGTATAAGACTCATTTTTAGAGGTAATGTGCAAGAAGGAAATAGCTGAGCCAGACTTCTAGGTTCTGGTAGCAAAGCTAACTGGATGCATGAACACCTTGTTGTCATGGTTGTATTGATACGTAATGAACCTCTAAAACATTCAATCCTATACTCCATAATGATACATAAAAAGAGATTACAGGCTACAATTTGCAAACACCTGTAAATACAGAATTAAAATGAACTATTTAAATACATTTATGAAGCATAATGCACAATTTCTGTGCACAAGAATATTGTGGTTGGAAAAACATGGAGTTTTTCTCATTTTGATAAGTTGACAAAATTCATGACAGTGGTGTGGCTAAAACTTTCCCTGGTTATCTTGTTGTGAATAGGCTTTGTAACACTTTTTGGCAACAGCAGCATCTGAACAGAAGGGAGAGGGGGAGTAATTGGGACAAAATGTCACCTTTCACTCCTGCCTTCCTGGCTTGAATTTAAATTTCTAGCATTCTCTGAGAACACTATACTCATGTTTAATACTATATGCAGCCTATGCTGATTACGTCTAAAATCTTGCTTTCAACTTCTGCTAAGACGAATGGAGCTTTGGTGCATTCAAAAATGTAATAATTATATACATATTCAAACAAAGAGCCCTCACCTTCCTAAAACTATGGTCAACTGCTAAGTCTATTTTGTTGATGAAAACACAACATACTGGAGTTGTGGCTTTACCTGATTTTTTTTAATTTTATTTTTACTTCTATCTTATTACAAAAAGAAATTTTCAAGCAAATGACTTACTCCACTTATTAAAAAGAGGGTGGTCTTGGGAGTCAATATAAGTCTTACACTAGAAATCCAAATGTAGCTTTAACTATGGAGTCACTGTCGTGTCTCCATAATTTATGTGTAGTTTGTGTGTATATATGTGTACATGTGCAGTATATGGTACATATATAGCATATGTGTAATATGCATTTTTATATATATATATATATATATATAATATATATATATATATATATATATATATATAGCGTCATGACTATAAAGGAATAAAGGCTTTTGATTTACAATTGTCCTTCAAAAGTTATTCATTATAATTAATTCCTTAATCAATAGATCATCTTTGGGTTACACGTTAGGCAGTATTTCTTCGATTTGATATTACTTCAAATTGTCCCTCCAGTTGGTGCTCCTGTGAGGCTTGCACAAGATCTGTCAAAACAAATGGAAGAAGAGTCCCAGTACTTTGGTGGGCTTTGGGTCAAGCGCATAGTGACCATCTTATTTTTGTTTCTTTCCGTGGTAGTAGCGTATGTGTTTTTGGAGAGTAGTGTGTTTGGAGAGCCTTTCTCACAAAAATGCATACCTGCTGTATTTTCAGTCTGTTATGTTCTCTGGGTGCTTGCCTCGCTTTTAAGTGCATTAATTCCACCTCACGCTTGCCTAATGCCATAACCAAGTTGTCTCTGCCCCTGTCCCCACCCACCTGCCTTTATTCTGTGTTAATTGGAAAGTAGGTTGTACGGAGGCATTTGAATGTTTTATGTTTTGTTTTCTTGTAAGGTACAGTGGTCCCATCTGGCATCTCTCAAGAACAATGTTTCCCCTGTCTCGCGATCCCATTCCTTCAGTGACCCTTCTCCCAAATTTGCACATCACCATCTTCGTTCTCAGGACCCATATCCACCTTCACGCAGTGAAGTGCTAAATCAGAGTTCTGACTCTAAATCGGAGGTACCTGACCCCACCCAAAAGGCTTGGGCTAGATCAGACAGTGACGAGGTGCCTCCAAGGGTAAGGAGTAGAAAGACAGATGTTTCCTTTTTTTTAAAAAAATTTTCTTTTGAAGAATGTGGTAGTTGGCACTGGAAGAATCAGCCTTGTAGAGCAGTGCCAGTATGGGGAACAGTGTTTTAGAAGGGAGAAGTTAACCAATCAGTTAGCCAGTGATAACATGATAGAAGGAAATTTTGCAACCTCTCATAAAATTGGCTTATATTTATAAGCCATAGCTCTTGAAGAGAGACTATTTCTTATGCAAAGATAATAAATCATTACCATATTCAGGAAATAATTTACAGTATCCCTGAGCTTTTATCCCTGAGCTTTAATTTACAGCTTAAAGTTAATTTTCTTCTTCCTCTGTTTGGCAAACCAAACTGTAAATTAAGAACTTATCTTTAAATTGAGATGGAGCTGAACAAAAAAGGAAACATTGAAAATATATATATATTTTCCCCTTCAACCTGGGATTTGCTGCTTCTGAATATACTCTTGCCCCCCACCAGTCTTTGCCTCCTGCTGATCCATTACCAGCCATGTGTTTGGTTCCCTTGAGCTTATCCTCCTTATTCTCATGCTGTTTCAGCAAATTGCTTTGTGCCTCCCTTGCTTCAGTCAAAATGCCATATTCTTTTAAAATGTCTCCATAGTCCTGGAGGGGTTGGTGGGGTGGGTTGCTGCGAATGTGCATCTTGTGTGGTAGCTATTTAAGTACTTAGACTAAATGTTCAGTTTTCCTTAATATCCTAACAGCAGCCCAGCTAAGATTCTTCATTTTATGGGTAATTTAGGAGTGGAGTCAGGGGTGGGGAGTCGATGACATAAACTTCAACTTAGTATAATAGCAATTTTCAAATCTTACAACTTGTCCTCTACCAGGAGAGGCTTAATAGTTGCCCTTCCCTTCTCCTCTTCCTGTAATTAATGATTTTTTTTCCTCCACTAAGGTACCTGTAAGAACAACATCTAGGTCTCCTGTCCTGTCCCGTCGAGATTCTCCACTGCAGGGCAGTGGTCAGCAAAATAACCAAGCAGGTCAAAGGAATTCCACAAGGTTCGTAAGTTCAGGATCTCTCCACCTCTCCTATGTCATAGAGAAACAACAATCAGAAGCCACACTTTCCTTTGCAGGCAGAAAGCCACTGGTATTATCTGCTGGATGTGAGGGAAGGAAGAAAGTGTATGGTTTTTTTTGTGCCAGTTAATGTTGAGATTCCTTGGCACCAAGTATTTCAGTAAACCCCAACTGAATTTATTTTTTCCCTTTCAGTCTTTGAAGCAGCTATTTAAGTAATCCCCACAGCAATTTCAAAAGATTTTTAAAAAATTGTTTAAAAAAGAAAAAGAAAGCAGGAAAAAAGGGGTGGAGGGGGGGAATTCATACAAGCGTTTATTGTCAAATGGCATGCTCCCTGCTATGATTCGAATCCCTTGCATTGCACTAGCATTCATCATCATCATTGGCAATCCCTCACAATTGAGGATGCTTATCAATATGATTGTGCTGGGGTTGCAATATGTGCAGTTATAGGTGTTTGCTTGGGTCATGATCGTTTTACAGCTCTCCGATGTCAGTGTGTTGGGTAATCCGCTAGCTACCTAGCAAAAGAGCTAAGCATTGTTGATATTTTTCTGATAATGATGATGATGATCATGATTAGCTCCTGTGGTATGAAGACAGCCAGTACAGCTGCTATTCATGTTGTGAATTGTTATTAAAACCCTAAATGCAAAGATTTAAACTCTTTCTGATCAATTGTTAACAAAATTCTAGTAAGTAACAGCACTTGATTTTAAGGTTGAAATGGAAAATCGGAAATTAAAGTTGGTAAGAAAATTCTTTTCCTCTGCCTGCCCCTTTCCCTTTCCCTTCGCTCCCCACCCCAAACAGCAATATAGAGCCTCGTCTGCTATGGGAAAGGGTTGAGAAGCTTGTACCAAGACCAGGCAGTGGCAGCTCTTCAGGTTCAAGCAACTCTGGCTCTCAGCCAGGTTCCCATCCGGGATCGCAGAGTGGCTCTGGTGAACGGTTCCGAATGAGATGTAAGGCTGCATTTTACTTATTTATTTTCTTCCTCCCCCACAACCCCTGATCTATCCAGACTTAATATATACCTACATTTGGATTGTGTGGCAGTTCATAATAATAATAAAGATCAATAAATATTAATTTGAAAGGAATTTTAAATATAAGTGATGAAAGATCAGCAAGTTCTGATTCTCTGCCAGTTGCTTCCCTTTTAATAACTCATGGAGGGGCAGGGAGGGGGGCAGTCTCATTAAGGTTCATATTCAGTTACAGTTGTATTTGACAGTATTAAAATATTTGACTAATTGTCCACTACTTTTTTTCCTATGATTTGTTAGCTTTTTTCTAACTTTGTGTGAGCATGTTGGCCACCATTGTATCCTGGTGCCTTAGGTGGGCATGAAGACAGACTTCTCTTTCAGATCTAGATTTGTTGACTTTTTAGTTATTCTCCTACTTCTGCACATCTCCTTGAGTCAAATGCAAGCATGGCAACTTACTGCTGGGTTGGGCATGGGGTGGAAAGCAAGGTAAAATTCTCTCGTGTGTGTGAGGTGTTTATTTTTTTAATAGACAATGATGAATCCACAAAACGATACTTTGCAATAGTACAGGCAACCCTCGCCATTTGTGAGGGATACGTTCTTCAGATCCCCATGAATGGCGAAATCCGTGAATACGGCACTGCATTCATGAACATCATGAATGCAGTGCCCCTGGTAGCTGGGGTGGGGGCATGGCTGTGCTGGTGGCTGGGGGAGCCTGGCAGCAGCAGGAGCCCAGCAGTGGCAAGTGTGGAGCTCCCAAGGAGCTCCTGTAAGTGTAGTTAAGATGCGGGTTCGGCATTCGCGAATATTTGAAACTGCGAACAGTGAGCCCGTGAATAGTGAGGGTTTCCTGTAGTTACCACGATCCTCTCCACTCATGCCATAAAATAAAAGAAAAAGCAACTTTACGATAGATTTCAGTTGCTCAGGATGCTTCTGCTGCTGCTTAATTTTGGAGTTAGGTGTTGGCAACATATGACCCATGACCCTGGAGGGCTTTGGTGACATTCCAGCGGCAGGGTCTTTACCTATGCTGGGGCTGGGCAGTGAGGAGCTTCACTGAGGCTGAGTGATTTGGAGCTGTGCCCATGCCTCTTCACTTCTCTCAACCTCTCCCCTCCCATCAGTTGTGGTACTGGCACAGCTGCCTGGCCAGGCATGGATGTGGGTAAAGCCTTCAGTCACTGAGCCCTGACCCACATCAGAGCTAGGTTGTTCTGGCCCACAGCTTGGAAGAGTTTCTGTCCCCTGTGTTACAGCTTATACAGTTGTAATGTGTAAAGCATTTTGTAGGGGGATTAGAGTGGAAATACATCTCATAGCGAAATAGCTTTAACCCTGCAATGCTCCACTGCTATTAACCCATATAAACTACTGAGCTGAGCTGGCAATGAGATTATGGGCTTGGATTCCAGACTGGATTCAGTGTGTGCTTGCCCTGGTTTACAGCTACCCATGCAAACCAATGGGTAGCTCAAGAGGTGCAAGCTGTTAGGGCTAAATCCTCAGTTGGTGTAAATTGTCATAACTCCACCTCCTTCTGTGGAGCTGTAACAGTTAACTCCACTTGCAGATCCTGCCACTAGCATAGATGGACAAAGTGGTTGTTTGCATTCATGTTGCTTATCCTGGTTTGACTCTTTTGCTGAGCTGCATCAGCACTGATCACAAATAAAATAGCCTGCACTAGAGGCATGTACTGGTCCATGTTAATTAGTGGATGGCTATCAGTGGCTTAGATCCCCAGTGTTTCAAAGCCTTTGGCCTCTTTTTGCCACAGACCTTACTGCTCTTTATTCTTGCTTTTTTTGTCTTGATATGCAGCGTCATCCAAATCTGAAGGCTCTCCATCTCAGCGTCATGAGAATGCAGCCAAAAAAACAGAAGAGAAGAAGGAAGTCTTCAGACCCCCCAAGCCTGCTGTAAGTTAAGCCTACCTTCTATTATTTATCTTGGTAGCATTTCCAGATTTTTCATTTGACGTTAGCAGGCAAAGGCTGTTAACAACATACTGTGACCCTGGTTTAACGATAACTGGATTGGTAGTGAATTTGTGTTTCAGCTTGGTGGTTACGTATATTATATTTTTTCCCTTTTGCCTTTTGTACTTATTTTATTATCTTATCTTCCTTCTCTCCAACCATGCTCTCAATCCTGTGCATTCTGGATTAATGATGAATCATTTGACCTGCTTGACCATTGCTGTACTAGGGAGAAGTGGTAAGTACTTAATCATTGCATTCAGATATCCTGGAAATTTTCTAGAGTACGTGGTCATTGTTTAACCCTGTGAGGTCAAAGTAAATGATCACAATGTTTCATTCTGTCTTTAAAAATATCTGATTTATTCTGCTTTGTGTTGCAATACATTCAAATGTCCCAATTAGAACTGCCCTTGAACCTGATAATTCCCCTGCCAAGAGTTTATAAACTATAAAATATGTTGTATAATTTATACAAGACAAGACAACTCATTTAGTTCAAGGTGTTTTGCAACTCTGCTGCCCAAATGTTTTATGTACCATATCCTGTCAAATTGCAGAAAACTGGATGAAAAAAGGAACCGTCACACTGAAGAACCTGTTTAGTGCCTGGTTTGCAAATTGACATTCCTTGTGTGAACTGAAGAGAGCAGCCAAGGAGTCAAGAGTCAAGGCATTTGGATTCAAAATGCAATTCACAGTGATACAGATATCTGATGTGCCCATCTTCCTAATCCAAATGCCTTGGCATTTAACCTGCCAATGAACTTATAAAGTAAAGAGTAAAGTGACATGTTTCAGAGAATGATAGAAGCCCAGCAGCAGAACTTAAGTCCAAACAATTTAGGTCTTACAACTCTGCGCCTGTCAAGCTGACGCTTCCCCGTTCTAATCTGCCCTCTAACCTGTGCCTTTCATGTCTTCATTGCTCTCTGGTTAGGATTTAACTGCATTGGCAAAGGAACTGCGAGCAGTTGAAGATGTGCGACCCCCGCATAAGGTAACAGACTACTCATCATCCAGTGAGGAGTCTGGGACGACAGATGAGGAAGATGATGACATGGAACAGGAGGGAGCAGATGAATCTACTTCTGGGCCAGAGGATGCCAGAGCAGTGTTAGTTGTTTTGTGCCATGTTATTTTTTTTTTTGTGTGCGTGTGCCCCCTCCCTCTGAGGTTGGCGGGGAGAGGGGCAGGGAGGCGGAGGAGGAGTGGAGTTTGGTTGTTTGAGTGATGTGTTTAATTCTGCTTGTATCAACACAGTGTTCTGGAATCCATCATTAGCATTCCCTTTGTGTTCACATTTCTAAAATGTATTGGACAATATTTTCAAGTGTACAGGTCTCGTTTTCAGAGGTCACTGAAGTGCTAAGTCACGAAAATCCTTACTGAATGTCAGTAAGAGCTAAAGTCATTACTGAAAATGGGACTTTGGCTCTTCCCCTTAAGCTCTTTAAGCAAAGCTATTTTTATATGTGAATGCCATTTTTCTTGTGTTTCTAAAGATCAAACTAGTGTGTTGTGTCCTCTCCCTCCCTCCCTTGCATTTTCTGTAAAACAGGGAGAGCTTCTTTTAGCAATTCTGTTACTTCTTGTCGTCTTCCTTGATAGTTCAGTAAATATTTTACTTTGGACACAACTGAAGTGAAGTATGACGTGAATTGGATACAGATACACGGTGACTTGGATTTTAAACTGAACTGCTGTGGCGTTATCTCATCCAGATTATCTGTTGCTTGATAAATAGGTCAACTCTAAACTTGAGCAATGGTGAAACAGAGTCAGTGAAAACCATGATTGTTCATGATGACGTGGAGAGTGAACCTGCCATGACTCCTTCCAAGGAGGGTACTTTGATCGTTCGACAGGTATTGTCTTTCCTTCCCTGTGCAATTTTGCACCACTTCTGTGATCATTAACCCGCCTGCTCATTCACCCACTCTGTTTCCACATTATATTTGTTGTTTGTGTTATCCAGACACAGGTAGCTTATTTTGGATGAGCAGATATTGTGGATGCATGCAGAAAAAAGAGCATCCTCCACCCCTTGTTGCTACTATTTTGCATGTTCTGCAATTACACTTATTACAGCACCATACTGAGTACTTCAAAGTCTGTGTCAGAAAATGATAGAAAAGCTGCAGGTGTATGAAGTAAGCATTCAGAGCAGGAGACTTTAGTTTTGGAAATAAAGGGGCGGGGGGAATGGAGGCAGAAAGAGCGTTCAGGTCTTCAATTTTTAATCCTTCACTTGAGAAGATACTCTTTGAAAAAAAAACAGCAGCAAAAAGCAAGGTAGAAAATGATTGATAATGGGGGATGGAAAGGGATAGCCACAGGTCATAAGGCAATGCATATGCACAGATCTAGGTGGGTTTGCTTCCTTCTATTTATTAAGTTATTTGTACTGTGAGGATGATGTTTCCCTGTATATTAAACAAGCTCCTCTGTAATGAATATGTTCGCTCCTAGGACTTCCTCCGTAATCACATTCATGGATTTTACAAATGAGTGTCAGTTTCTTAATTGAGCCCTATGGTTTGCTAATTAAGATTTCATTCTTATTGTTTTAAATAGCTAGCTGAGGGCATTCACTAGATACTTAAGGTTCTCATCTGAACATGATTCAAACTAGAATTAAATAAAATGATAGGGGAAAAAAAAGCCAGAAATCTTGCCCATGCTCTAGGAGAAGATTTAACAGCACAGTTACCCTGGCAAGGCCAGTTCCTTTGCCAGAAGGTATCATAAAAAGTGAGAGGCCAAATTCTGCTGGCCCGAAGCAGTGCTTGCTGAGTTATTGTAGCTCTGCAGACCTTACCCAGGCATCAAAGCATGATGTATCGATTCATTTAAAAAAAAAAAAAAAAAAAAAAAAAGCAAGAGAAGGAAGAATAGATTACGTTGTTAGGGATTTAGGCCTTTAAGCAGCACTTGAGCAAGACAAGTGTGCCTGTTTTTTCTACAGAATACAGTTGACACAAAGCGTGCCAGCCATCATGAGAGCAATGGCTTTGCCGGTCGCATTCACCTCTTGCCAGATCTCTTACAGCAAAGCCATTCCTCCTCCACTTCCTCCACTTCCTCCTCCCCATCCTCCAGCCAGCCGACACCCACCATGTCCCCACAGACACCCCAGGACAAGCTAACTACTAATGAGGTATGTCTTGCACCACAGCTGGCTGCTTTCTTAGGGTTATACCAGTGTTACCTAATAGCTAGTTTGCAAAGGAACTCCAGCCAGTCTTTCTCCTTGCTCTTTTCTGTCACCTTTTTCCCACCCCTCCAAAATAACACATTTCAGTTCTGTATGAGAAATTCTTAACGCTAGATCAGATTTACTCCAACCTTGCCAGTTTACTATTTTTGCTTTCCGTAGCAAGTCATTAATTGCATGGCTTTTGTTTAAACTAAACCTGATTTACTAGATTTGTCAGATCAGTGTTTTATTTAACTTATTTAACTTTTTTTTATTTTGTTATATTCTGGGAGCAGGCTAATTTTAAAGAATCTGCTTTTTCAAAAAACAAAATAAAACCTGGTTATTTTGGCTTGATTTAATCTTAAAAATTAAGTAGATAACTAGGGGACTTGCTTGTAGAAACTTGCAGCACTGGACAAAGAAGCTGTTTTCTAGCTTTACAGAGGGACTTTACTTTTCAGAATTGCCACCTGGGCTTAGTGACTATTTCAGATGCTTTTCAGGAAATTTCTAGTGTCCAGGGTGTTGGTGGTTTGGAATGACCTATAGGAGCTCTTTTGGTTTTAAAGTGTAGTTCAGGTCTGAAAAATGACAATACACAAATGACATTGGCTTATTCCTCACATGTTGTGTGACTCTTTGGAGTCCTGTCTGCAAATTGCCCTGCTGCTAATGTTCACATCTTTTAATCTCTATTGGCTCTCCAGAGCTAAAAGGGGGCGAGCTGCTTTCTTGTACGTGAACAGTTTTTCACAGGATCCCAATGAGATGGCTGATCCCTTGTAACCATGTAGTTTTTTAAAGGTTATTTAGATACGCATGTGTAAATTTTCCTACATGGTCATTAGTGGCAATAGGTGGGAAGGAGAGAACCTTACCTAGTTTTCATATTGAAGTATCTGGCCTGGCATTTAGGGAGAACTAATTCATACTTGCAAACAAGTACGATGTGGTCTTAGCCAGACTCTGTAAAGATGTAGCGACCTACTATCTTTTTTCTAAATGCAAGTGAAATTTAATGTAAACATGACAGTGCTTTGGCATCAAATCTCAGGTTTCTGTGTACTTAATATAGAAACTTAATGTGTACATTTCAAGATGGGATTAAGAAAGTTTGTGGAATGTATTAAATGGTGGGAGAGCAAATATTCATTCCCCCTTCCTTCCCTCTGCCCCCTCCACGCAGAATTTCAGTGAACAGAATGCTTGTGTAATTTTTAGATACACTTCAGTAGTCCTTGATCTTTCAAGTACATCCATGTAGGCTATGTAGATCTAAACGCATTGTTTCAAAGGCATGCTCGTTCATCTCTGTTCTAAGCAACAAGTAACCAGAGTTCATTCAACTTGGCTTAAAGGGCATTGATATTGAAATTATAATAGCTGCTTTTGCTGGTGGTGGTGGCGTTATTAGTAATGTTGTTGAAAATACTTTAACTTTTGCAGAAAAGTGGTAAAACAGTTGATACAGAAAGTAGAAGGGCAGAGGTGAAAGACTGTTTGACAGGGATCACATTTGTAGAGGCAAAAAAGAAACTGACCAGAGATTAATTTCCTTCAATCACAGCAGTTTATGCTGTGTGTGCGCATGCATGCACATGTGTACACGTGCCCCTCACATTTCCCTTTTTTTTTTTAACTTGTCCCATTCTGCTTTAATGTGCAGTGTTTTCACTGTAATACCTAGCTCACTAAACTGGCAAGGAGTTTGTAAGAGTCATTCCATTTGCACTTTTTAACAGTTCATTGTTTCGGTCGTCTTTTTCCTTTCTTTGTGGTTTTCATGTTTAGTCTATAGAACTAAATAAAACACCAGCATTTTTTTTAAAGTCAACTACATGTTCATAACTTCATATCAGTGTTTACTACACCTCTTACACTAATGAGCCCCTTGTTTGATACAGGTTTAATATTTGATTTATGAAGTAATGGTGGAAGAACCTGCTGCAGCTTTCTGGCAAGAGGCTCAGGTTTAAAAAAAAACCAAACAAACCCAAAAACCCCCCGAGAATTGACACACAGGACCGGACATTGTAATCAATCAGAGAAGTGGATGCCTGATCCCAGATTATTCAGCTTTTGTTGCTTGAACCCCAAGAGATCAAATTCCATGACTCATTAAACCAGTTCAGTTTAGGAGATGCATACCAAACAAAAATAGTGTATAATGAGTAGGTGACAGACGGATAGAAAACTTAAAATATGGAATGTAGTAGTACTAGTTTCTAGTTCTTAGGGTACTTGTATGTATAGCTCAGCTGATGGGGGGGAAAAAAAGAGAGGAAGAGACAGAAATCTCCTTATTTGCCTGCGTTAATCACCATTCCTAAAACTTATCCTTCAGAATTTGAGCTGTATAGGGATGAAGATATACTAACTACGTTTTTCAGGTAATATGTAAAATATAAATATATTAAGACGTGGTACCTGCAGAGTGTATTTATAGGAAGTATGAAGGTTGGGGGAATAAGGGCTTTTGGAAGGAGAAATGGTGCTGCTGCACAGTGACTGTAAAATGTTTGTAATAATCATTGATTTTTAATGTCATTTATATTAACAAATTGAAAATTTACATTGCAGACTCAGTCCGCTAGTAACACGCTCCAGAAACACAAATCTTCCTCCTCCTTTACACCTTTTATAGACCCCAGATTACTACAGATTTCTCCATCTAGCGGGACAACTGTGACTTCTGTGGGTAAGTAAAATGCAAAAAGACAACTTACAAGGAGTAGAATGACTGAAGTGGCTCATTAAAGTGTATAAGAGTGTCCCTGCTATGCTTGTTACTTGATTTGTGATGGATTGTATAGTTTATTTCCTTTTTCCATTTACATTTCTTATAGAGAGGAGAGACTTCTTATCAGTTACAGATCTGGGTTGTTTAATATACAGAGTAAATATTTGGCACCTGGGAGGTAACATTATATGTAATTCTTTTCAGTGGGGTTTTCTAGTGAAGCAATGAGGTCAGAAGCAATAAGGCAAGATCCCACCAGGAAAGGGTCAGTTGTCAACGTGAACCCCACCAATACACGACCACAGAGTGACACCCCAGAGATTCGCAAGTACAAGAAGAGATTCAATTCTGAGATCTTGTGTGCTGCCTTATGGGGTAATGTACACCTCTGTCCCTTCCTTCATTCCCTTTTTTTGTCTTGATATCATTGACTATAACTGATTTTTTTTTTTTTTTTTTTTATTAACACTTAAATGCATAAGTGAGAAGAGGACCTGCATGCAGAAATTAACCAGCTTTTATATCAGCTGTAGAACAGGGCAACAGGGAATGACTGGTAGTTGTCTTGCTACTCTTGGTGTACATGAAAACAACAGTTTTGCAGTTTGGAGTGTACCATTATGAGCTTAATACCACAAAATGGGCTTAAGAATGTTCTGAATAAATATAAGGAAATGGAAACAAGGATGTGTGTCAAGTATTTCAGTATAGCTACATGCAAATCAAGGCTCAGTTTGATGTTCTCACAATTTGGGTCGTCTTTGGTGTTGTTCCTTAGAGTACATTTGTTCTGTGTTTAAGTTCTCCCTGTTCAGTTTTCTTCTCCTAATTGTATTGTTAAAAATTGTTAGCTGAAGGGGATTCTCTTTTCAGCATTTTCAGCTGCAACGTTTGTGTTTTGATGGTATTCTTTGCCCTGTTCATTTTGTGTCAGGATGTGCCTGCTTAAATTAATAAAGTTTCAAGCAAGACATTATATGTGCCTAATATTGCCCCTCAGAGTTCTGTCTAACAAATCAAAGGGCTCAGTTATTATGTATTCTGTTTATCATCTTCTCTTGGTTTACATAGCATCTTGAAGTCACTTGGGGAGGAGTTCCAAAAGTAAACGCACTACTTCACCAGTGTAGACCTGCAGGCAGATTTTCTTGTGCATCCCAGTTTTCCTCAGTGCAGTGAGGTGCAGAAGACCTGTCAGTGTGCCATTTGTGGTCACAGCTCCATGTTCCTATGGGCTAGTTTTACATTAGCCTCAACCACTCTGTGTCTTATGGCAGTGAAGAACTAGGGCACAGCCTGCCTACCCTGATGTGCCCCTAACATGGCATCTACTTGCTTTCAGATTCCCCTTGTCAGGCCAAGTTTCTTTTCAAGTAGAGCCTAGCCCATCATTCAAGTTATCTGCTCATCTGTTATGTTGATTTTAAGTGTGGGAGCAAATCTTGTCCATGCTTTACAGTTGTAACTAAACTTTTGTGTTAAACATTTAGGGTCAAATTCATTCTGGAGCATAAAGAGCATACTTTACTCTCAGTGGACTTGTATCTATTTATCCCTGCATTGAACCTGTGTCCCTCTTGCAGGGATGTCTCCCATAAAAGAGTCTTAATTTATTCTTTCCTATTTGGAATGAAATAGCATTCACTTTGGAAGATTCTATTGGAAACTTGCAGAGGCGGTCAAATGCTAATAATATTTAATCCAAGAAGTACAAGTTCAGTCGCTAAATACATAAGAGTATCACTCTTAAGCGCTTTTAAGAGTTTGTACATTTGTTTGTTAAAACTACCAAGCTGCAGGGGGAAGAAGAGTCACCTTTGTGGGTCTCTGCAATGAGTAAAACTAAGAAAAAGACATGGAGAAGGATTCTAAGCTTGTGACATATAAAAGGAGGAGAATGACTGTAAATGTGTTTGGGTTTTTGTGGGCTTGTTGCACACAATCTATATTAACAAAAGTGTAAATCCCACCAAAATCACAGATGAATTAGGATTTTCTTCATTTCATCCTATATTTCTAATTACAAGAACATGCATTCACTACTTTCCCTGCTAGCTTGATATTGCTACACCTATGGTATAGCTGTGCTATGGTTAGGACATTAGATAATATAGAGAATGTAACTGAATATTGATAGACAGAAATCCAGAAGAACAACGTGAGTTTTGGTGTAAGGCTTCAAGATCATCCTAAAATGTTGCCCTGATATGTTTTGGGTAGATATGTTTGCAAATTTGCCCTGCATTCAGCTAATTATCCCTTTGTTTCAATATTACCATAGATGTAGCTTGTCAGTGTCCTCTGTGTAGCTAAAGCTGATCTACTTTATTAATAGTATTTAGATGCACAAAAAAATAATTTGGTGGTATAATTCCTCAGATATCTGTATAATTGCACCAGAGATTAACTTGGGTGATAGCAAGGGCTTCCCACTCTCAGTAGTCTTCATTATATTGCTGCAGGGGTTCCTTTATTTCAACCTTTTTTATTTCAGTTAAGAATAATAAGTTTAATGTAACTTGAAAGTCTAATAAAGCGAGTCACAAACTTGGTTTGGTTCTTCTCCCCTTGTGCTATATTTCAACTACCTGTTTAACGTCTTCAGACAGTACATAGTAAAAACTGTTTCTTATGGCTGGCATGAACTGAATCATTTACCAGACTCCTGCTATCCACATGGTGAGTGGGAGGAGGGAGAACTGGAGGTTGAGGACAGTACACCATTGAAAACACCTGTTCCAATAAAACTAGACAGGGATTAAATCAACAGACTAGCATAAAAATTAAATAAGGTTCTGTAGAAATTCTTCTGAAGTCCTATGAAATTGAATTATAGTGTTATAGCTGAAACCTTTTATATATAGAACTTAATAGAAGAGAAATAATTCTTTTTTTTTTTTTTTTTTTAATGCTTTAGAAAAGTCTCAAAAGAAAATGGGAAAATTGATTCTCTTTCTAGTAAATTCTGCATAACAGCCAGACCCAGCTGCTGGAAAGGAGGTTAAACCCTGCTCCAGAAAGCTTCATCTTGCATACTGGTCTCTAATTAACATAGTGGGAGCAAATATATAGCTACACCCATCTATGACAGTGAGTGGGAGGACTTCTAGCATTCCAGTTCTCTATGCAGTGGGCAGGTGGAATCAATGGTGTTTTTGTAAGCCTAAAAAAGATTAATTATTCTGAAAAGGTATGTTTTCAGTTCATCATCGTAACTAGAAAGCTTGCTTCTAATTTGGCACTTCTTGTTTTGTTTGTTTGTTTTTTTAACCTAGGAGTTAATTTGTTAGTGGGTACTGAGAGTGGTCTGATGCTGCTAGACCGAAGTGGTCAAGGGAAAGTTTATCCACTAATCAATCGAAGACGATTCCAGCAGATGGATGTACTAGAAGGGCTGAATGTCTTGGTGACGATATCTGGTAAAGCTCTTTTCAATAAATTGTTTTCATGCTGCCCGTGGTGTGGGAAAGTGCTTGTCTGCGCCATTGAAGTCAGTTCCCACATCCTGTGTGCCATGTTGCATCTTCATTTCTGCAGTACTCCATTTTTGGTGAAAAAACTCCCCAGTTGTATGCTTTGAGGGATATGAGTGCTGCAGCTTAAAGATTTTTGAAGGATAAAATGAGGAAACATTGTCTTACTTATTTTTGTTGTTTGGGAGAGCATGGGTAAAGTAACCAAGTTTAATGCTGTTGTAATAATGACATTTTCTTTCTCTCTCATAGTTAAAAGAATTCTGGGTTTAACTATAAGTAAAACATGATTTACTTTGGTTAAAAGTAATCATTGAAAAAGGCTACCTAAAGAGGTTGTAGATTTTTTTTATCCTTGGAAGTTTTAAGAGCAGGTTTTACAAATACTTGACTGAAATGGCTTAAGGAAGAATGAAGCATCTTGAGCCGAGGATTGGACTAGATGACCTTTTGAGGTCCTTACCAGCCCTAACTTCTGTGATTCTTTGATTCTACTACATATGTTGTCATTTGTGCCAAGAGCAGTAGAACAGAAAATATATTTCAAAGTAAAGATAGAAAGTGGCACCAAAGGTGAGGAGAAAGGGATGCCCAATTGTTTGCAGTTAAATTACAAATATGATGGAGTAGGTAAATGCAGTATCTGGAAGTGTCCTTGCCATTTGTCTAACAGTTGGGGGGTGTGTTCTTGTTTGTTCTTCTATTTTTATTTTTAATTTTTTTTGAGGGGGAGAGAGAGAGAGAGTTCCTGCTTCTAATGTAGGTTAATTTAAAAAAATAAATAAATAAATTTAAAAAAGGGTATATTGCTACAGGTGGGAGATCCAGGCTGCTTGTCTCCAAAGAGATATTTGAAAGGGCTGCTTCGTTGATTTGGTGCATTGGAGGTGCTGTCTCAGACCTGTACTAGCAACTTCACCTTTTGCTGTGCTAGCTATTTAGGGTATAGTAAGAGAACATGGCTGATCCAGGGTTTCCCACAGTGGTCACTGGGCTGTATTTTTTAGCCACTGGGGGAAGTAAGGATACAACTCTGATCCTCCTGCTCTGGATGTGTTATGCTTCTACAATTTGAGCAAAAGGAGAATCTCAATTATATGTTCACTCAATAGGGTCTGCAATACCCATTGGAACTGTTGTGATTCCATCTGCTGGATCTAATGGTACATGCATCCAGACAAGTTGTGTAAACTTTTGTGTGTGTGTGTGTGTACTTGTTACCCAAAGTACCATATTCGTGACAGTATAGTCAAGCGCGGGACTATGTTTCCATTTTTTAAAAACTTGTAATATTTTCATTGTAATATTTTCATGAATTTTATTTAAATTTCATTTAGTTTAAGCCTGGAGTGTGTTTAAAACAAGCAAACAAACAAAAATCTGGGACTTAAAAAAAAAAATCCCTCAAACATAAAGTGTTTTTATGTTAGACATCAGCAATGCACTCTGGAAACTCTAAGTTACACTGGTGAATCATTTAACACAAATAACAGAATAGCAAAACTCAAACAAAAATATCATATCACTCAGCATCTGTAATGTCCACTAGTTTGCAATGTATCTCACGTGGATGATGAGAGCCTGCGGTTAAAACTAGCGTGAAATTCTTCTAGCTTTATTTATAGTTGTGTCAGTCACGGTCCAAACAACCCACCACATCCGGTTTCTTTCTTTCCTTCAAGAATATTGCTTCCTCTATTGAGACACGCTACATTAACCCGTAAGAAACTGTCTGATCCTTAGCTGTTTTTTGCTGTAAGAACTGCCTGATATCCTGGGTTTTATGGGAGGATGCTAGTGTGCCTGAGGAAGGGGGAGCTTGTAGCCACTGAAAGGCAGGCTCATGTTGGGATTTTAGGTGGGCAACACTTCTGTTTATACTAAAGGATCCTTCTCCTTATGCTTTACCTTCTACCCTACCAGTTCCATTTAGAGGCTGAGCTTTTTCTTTCTTTCTATTCTATAAGTAAATAGGAAAGTTAAGATTTAACCAAACTTCCCCAAACACATGACTTAATCCATTCAGTCATGTAATGGTCTCCCTGGGCTTTGGAGTTTGTTTAAAAGCACATTAGGCATCTTACATTTACCATATTTACTCAAATAGAAGATGACCCCCCCACCTTGTAATTAGATTCTGTATATGGAAAACGTATAGATTTATTATAATTTTCCAGGTGTAGAATTATTGGAGATTTGCCTTGAATTTTTCCCCTTCCCACTGCTACAGCAGGGAAAATAAATCTGGGGTGTCAGGTATCCCCTTTGCTCTGCTTCTCCCAGCTTTTTCCCCTGCCAGCTCCTTCCCCTTCTCCTTACAGTTTGACACCTGGTCTTCCCAAGCACATGGAAGTGAGGGGCAAATTTCAGAACAGTGGCCTTGAAAATAAACATGGCTGTAGCAGTTTGCCTATAGTATCTATAGACTTCATCCAGAATTAATGTATGTTACATTTTTTAAAACTGCTACAAGTTTTAGCACAGGTACTCCATAAACACTGTTGAGTACTTTTGGCACCTACTTACATGTAGTACAAATTATGTATGATATTAATCCAAAGCCTACCACATAGTTAACTGGGCTGGGCCCCATCATTGTTAACAGCATTTGAAACCCATAGCTCAGCACTGTTCAGTATTTGTGTGTGCTCCAGATACCCCACTCCTCCCCACCTAAAAGGATCCATGTGCTAATTAGCCATAACTCATGACTATAACCAATTGTTCTTGTCACAAGTCCTGGGATGCTCCAAATAATTATATGCAGTGCGGTGCAGGGCAATCTGGTCTAGCTTCACTTCGTGGTGGCGGGGGTCACACTAATCTTATGCAACAGTCTGAGAGAGGGAGTGACAGGGATTCTGGGTGAATTGTTTAGGACCCCTTTGGTGATGTTTGCTAGGCATTTATGGCTGACGAAGAAACAGGAACAATTGGAAATGTGAAAGAAAGGCATGGTTCAGCTGTGGGAGTTACGAGGAAGTCAAAACCATATGCAGTGTAGTGGCTCACTGTGACTTTGAAAATGGTTAGCAATGAGGGGAACTGCGCTATTCTTGATGTAGGTTTCTATTGGTGTGTTTGCTCAATGTGGGTTGTGTGGTGGAGGGAGGGTGTGCAGGGGATTGGGTGCATTTATTGTAATGGGGAGCGTGGGTTTCTTAATGCAGATTTAAGATGTGTGATGGAAAGCTTACGATAGAGGATGTGTGTGTGTATTATATATATAACTCTTTCTCTAGATATAGAAATAAACTTTTTTTTAATTAAAATGTAATAGGCATTGTTCAGCATTGACTGCATTTAATTAACTTCATAGTTGGTTTCCATTACTGAGCACCTGCAGCTATTGACAGCAGTTTAATGATAGACAATCTATTTAAGGAGATTTCCTTGTATACAATTATAAGATGAGAGGTTTTTCTCCCATGCCAGATGGGGGAAGAACCTCGTCTTGTATTCAGGTAAATTTGGTATATAACCTAAGTTCTACGCTTGCTTCCTTGTCTTACAATAAGTTCAGACAGTCTTTTCAGGATGTTCAATGCACATGGTTAGGTATCTTCTCCATGTACAAAGGGATTTCTTCGTATCAGAATCTTGAGGAAATTGTAACCTAAAATTTCTCTAGCAGACTATCTTTTATTCTTTAGAATCCTAAAGTGGAATGTTTATAAAAATTGCCTCTAGGTAAGGCAAACTTTTTATTCCAAGGCACTAATGCAAGGGAGCAACAAGTCAAAGTAAATGGTGTAGCCTTAATTCAGTCTGTTATGAGGCAAAAATAGTGTTGGGTGTTTCAGGTACTGCAGAAACAGACATCATAGCAATATCTGACAACAGAGCAAGGACTTCACAGTGACAAAAGTAAGTCCTCCTAAGGGAGCAGATTTAATCTGTGGATCCCTAGGGATTTTGCAAACATCATTGCATTTTCATAGCACCCATGGAAGTTAGATGAGGTTTACAAAGTAGAACTATTTAACGTTTTTCCCTGAAAAAAATAAGAAACTCTTGTGGGTCTGTAACAAAGCTGCAGAAGGTCTAGGACCTTGACTCAGCCTTTGTGCTTTAACTGGTGGTTATCATAGAAATCATGGGGTGCATTGAGACAAGTATGCACATGCATTTCCCCGGGGACAAATAGCAGCGGCACATAGTTGTGCCACTGCTACTTGTCCCTGGAGAACGCCAGTGCAGCACATCCTAGCGCACAGCAAGTTGCTGTGGGTGAGGTAGGGGAAGCTGGAGCCAGCATTTAGGGATCCCTTATCTGGGGTACTGGCATGTAGAGCCTGATTGCTATTGAGTGTGGCTTCAGCTGGCCTGGCTCTGATTTCGGGTGGCCCATGCTCCTGCTATGTGCGCTGCCCCACTTTTTCAGGTGTGATCACAGGGATCTCCCAGTGTCAAACCCCCCCACTCCCCCCAGGAGTGCTGCAAACTAGCAACACAGCGAATGCCTGCACACACAGTGGGTGCAGTGCCATGGTGCCAGAGATTGTACATGTGCACTCATCTGGAAACACCCATGGTGTCTAAATAATAAGCTTATTCCAAGGCTGGAATAGATTTTTTTTTTAAGGTAGTGGGCAGACATCATATTTAAATCTAACTATAAATTCTAAAGACTCTTTCTAAGTTGCTTATGTAGGTCCTTGCCTTTTTGTTTTCTCCTCCCCTTCCCCCACTCTTCCATCTTGGGTGCTTCTTTGTTTTTGTTTCATTTTGAAGGGAATACATCACTTCACCACTTACTATATCCATCTGTGACTACAATTGAAGAGAAACTTTGTTTAAAGTTGGGCATGGCCATGTTTCTGTGTGTAACCAGTCCTGCCCTTTTTATGTTTGGATGCTTCACACTGGAGGGCAGAGGAGCTTCTTGCTATGTGATTCTTGTTTTTAGCACCCAACTACAAGGATGCAGGGGATGAACTTCCTTTGTCTGTCTATATATATATATATATATAATACACACACACACACACACACACACACACACACACACACACAGACTTTCCTTGTTTGCATCACACGGTCAGATGTGAAAGAGAGGTTCACATGCTGGGGAACCCTGTTGGTACCATTTGTTACTTAACTACTGCCAAATTATGGGAAAAGCAAACACGACTCCATACTCTGGTGAAATGAGCCTGATGAGCCTGGTTTGTTTCAGAAGGCTACTGAATGTTACTTGCTTTAGTACATTTCTGTTTCAGCCTCCAAAACAGAGCTTGTGCCCTGTCTAGTACCTACAATGGCTTTGAAAACACCGTAGCATCCTGGGTGGCCCAAGGACTGGAGAGCTCTCCAGTATGACTGCTGTTTAGGGAGCTTTTCTTGGCTGTCCTGTAAGCTGTGATGCTGCCCAGAGTCTTTGCACTCCTATGTGCTGAGGCTCTAATCCCTACTGTAGGCTTTGCAAAAAGATCCTCAGAAAGGTTACTTTTTGCTTGTATGGTCCTTTGTCCTATTGCTTGGGCTTGAGCAGCAGTGAGGATTTCACTCTCAGTGCTTACTAAACCAAGCTTTATAAAGTCTGCCACTAAACAGTTTTCCCCCACTGTGAGTTGGATAAAGCTTATGTTCTAACCCAAGTGAAGCCTCTGCCCTTTGCTAAATTAGCTCAAATAAACACAAACAAAGACCAAGTGTTATGAGCTGTGTGTTTAAATGGCTGCGCGCACACAGAAATATTAATGAACTCTGGGTAAACTTCAGTACAAAGCTGCCATTTTACCCTCTCCCAGATCTAGTAACACATCCAATTGTTTAGAAGTGGATTCAGTATTTTAATTTTTCCCATCTCCTTTTTATCTATCTTTTATCAGTCTAGTGTGAAGGTTGGGTCAGATAAGGATGCAATAAAGATGGTCCTTAATAGTTTGAGTAAGGGAAAGGGCAGATCAGGCATGTCTTGAGGTTTATTTTTTTGTGATCTGTGATGGAGAAGCATCTTTTGCCTCTTCTTGCAGTCTATTAACATGCAGTGTTCTACCATTTGGAAAGTAAGTGAGAATCTGTCAGCAAAGCTAGTGTCAGCTTTCAGCAAGCTGGGAAAGTGTGTTTTAGCAGTATGCGATGCCCTCACTGGAAGTAACTGCACCTCTTTCTCAGTTGCGTAAAACATTTGTAGGTTAACTTTTATACTATGGATGTTGTAAATAGAGATCACTTGCTGAAACTGTTTTTAGCTCAGTTTTGTGGTACAGTTTTTTCTTTTTCCCATTAAATCATTTAATACTAAAACTTAACCAGTTTGGATGAATGAAACATGCTGGTTACTGTAATCACAGTGCTTAAAGTATGTTCAGACTTCTGCAATCTGCTTCTTTCAGACTCATTCCTAAAAATGACTTACCTGTATGTTCTTATATCTGTGGAAATTGGTGCTGCTTAACCCTTTGGCCACATGGAACAGATGAGTAGCATAGGGTTGGCACGTGGGAATCAGGCCCTGCACTGCCTCAGCCCTGCATGCCTAATCTAGCATGCAGGGCCATACAGTCTGGCCTGCGGGGCTCCTCCTTGTTGCAGAAATTTGGCAAAAGGGGAATGGCAGTTAGTGCTCCCCTGCTGCCAATTTTTTTTTTAAACTGTGGGGAGCCTGGCAGGCCAGATCTGTCCTGGGTGCTGAATACCCTGGTGTAATTGATTTTCAGCCACAATACACTTTTTCCCCTACACTCATCTAAGGTATTGCACAAACAAGAGCTTTTCACTGTGGAAGTACAACCCAGTCATTAAAAGTAGAACCCAGACAGCCCCAGAAAAATCCCTTTAAATTGTTTACTTAATATTTTATGTGCACATTATAAACACATTGTATGCCAAGGTGTCTAGACCAGTGGTGCCCCACTCATTTGGGACTATGGGCCCAGGCCAGTGGTACCAATCCTGTGCAGAGAGCTGCATCATTTGTCCCCAGTCCAGTATGTAGGGCTGATTCAATCTGGAAGCCGCAGCAATAAATGCTGCCACTGCTCCCCCTTTGCCAAATTTCCAGACCCATGGGGAGCCCCATGGGCTGGATGACAGCTCTGCCAGCTGATCCACCGTGTGGGCCATATCTTGGTTGCTTCTGATTTACAGTAATACTGCTGCTGATGGATGATAATGCCTTTGTTTAATATTGACCCTTAAAGTGAATGTTTAGGATGACTGGTTTCAGAAAATTCTTACCTATTTTTGCTATGGTTGGCCTTAGACACTTTTTAAATGACTGTTGTGTTTGTAGGGAAGAAGAACAAGTTGAGAGTTTACTACTTGTCCTGGTTAAGAAATAAAATTCTTCATAATGATCCAGAGGTAGAAAAGAAACAGGGTTGGACAACTGTGGGCGACTTGGAAGGCTGTGTGCACTATAAAGTTGGTAAGTAGCAAAAGAATTATGACAATCTGTCAGGATAAAATTAGGTTAACAGAGAAGTCCTGCTAAGCTTGTCACTGATGTTTATATAAACCGGTTTCTCTTAGCATTAGTCATACCAAAATCACATGTTAAGATAGAATGAAAAATGCCTACAGTTTTTATTTAGGTCTTGAAGGCTGACTGTTGTCAAAGCAAAACAGCAGTATGCTAGATTTGGAGGGCATCGTGCAACAAGAACATATGTTTAAATTAATGATGATTCATTGATTTCCTTTACCTCATCATGTTTCCTAATGCACACACACACTTGCTCAAGTGCACTTGTGAGCAGATGTTTGTTTCCATTAGACAAACTGTTTTTAGCAGTTTTTTTCAATTGCTGAAATTTAATTGGTCGTAGAACTCTTTAAAACATATGCTGGACGGTTTGACATTTGGCATGGCCATACATATCTATGAGCCTACCCTCCTGCAGGGGGAGATGCAAGCCAACGTTAGTACGTGTGTGCTGCCTCTGCTGCTCCAGTTTCGAAACAAGATCTCCTGATGCTGCAGCAGAATCACTGAATTGGGGGGAGGGGGGGGGTTGGGTTTGTTTTTACTTGTACTTTAGAGCAAATTCCGTATTTCACCTAGCCCAGAGTTTCAAACTAACATTGCCTCTTTGAAGTTGTGGCAGTCGCTGTGGAGTCCCAGTCTGAACAGTGGTCAAACTTTTCTGTGCACACACGCACACAAAATCTTGAAACACCTACAAGTAGGGAGCAGTCAATAAATATCTCAGTAAGAAATTGCTGAACCAAAAAGCTGACCCAGAAAACAATTTATAGTGTACTTCTCCTGTATCATACCCAAGGGTGTCGGCAGCCTAATGAAGCGACCTGTTAACAATACATTAACAGCTATTTAAAGGAGACTCTGGCAATGAAGAATGTGAAACTGAGAGCATTGTTTTCTGGATGAAGAGTGATTTGTTACACTAGGCTGCAGCCTGGCAATGAACTTTACTTTGAACAATAAATATACAGGAGATCTCCTCCAGGACCAGAGAGGCCTCTTTGACAAGTCATTTTAGTTCCTTGAGAATGATGATGAGTTCTGGAGATAGTTATATCTGCAGATCTAAACAACAGTGCAGTCAGTCCTGAAGCTGACAGTGTGGCTCGGCGCTTCAGCAGTTATCATCAGTGTCTGTTTTGTCTCTCTGATGCAGCAGGGAGCTAGATTTTGAGTGACTTTGGCATTTATGGATCTTGGAAATGCTCCCAGCAGTTTGTGCCACTACTAAATGATACATTCCTCTTTTTATAATAAAGGCTGATTCCAGAGAGCACCTAAAGCAACCATGAAAGGAATTTCTTGTTACCTATACTGTGAATGGATTGGCAGAAAGAAAAGAATACCAGACTATTCATAGCATCTGATGAAGTTGCTGCCTACAAATGCTTATTTTTCTTTGAACCAGTTAGTCTCTAAGGTGCCACTCTCCCATACCTTCTGCCTAATTTCAGACTACACTGCTGATCACCTCTGTCTGGTAGGGGTTCTGTATGTGAACATCATCTTGTATATGCTTTCAAGACAGACAAAGGTAAACAAAAGCCCAGTTTTAGAGACAGAACTAGTCCAATTGAAGAAGCCTGTGCATGACTTGTTTTACATGACTAGGCCATTGTGCATCAGCAACTGTACAGTTCTTGGCAGAGAAGAAACCTGTGTCCAGTGGCAAGGAGATTCAAGACGATTGGAGTTACTCTTCCACTGCATCCTTCATCTGTCTTCACAGCTGTTGAGAAGTATGCCATCTTCATGTGCCTGCCCCACTGTGGAGGTCTTTGTTATCTTGAACTGCTCTTCATCTGATACCTCACCTTTGACCTTACCACCATGGGTGACCCTACCAGGAGTACAAGACTCATGATGGTATTGCTCTTGGGGTCACTGGTACATGCAAACCTCTCCACCCCATCAAGGTGGCAGTCTGTGGAGGGGTGACAGAACTAGTTTGACTGAGGACTTGATTTTTTTTGTCATTAGAGGTTTTTCAAATCTTTAACACTTACAGTTCATGATTCTTACTACCCTACTGATTAAGGGGAGTGAAACTCTTTGAGAAGAACATCTCCATATCCCTTCTGCATACCAGGAAGAACCAATTATTGACTTGTGTATCATTTAAAAGAAAGTATATGTTGGAAGTATTTAAAATCAATTTTTAAAGAAATATACAGTGTTTCCTTAAAAATCCATGCTGTGTCTGAACGTGAAAAATTGTTTTATGTTCAGAAAGTACTTGCTACAACATTTATAAGAAAAATGAAGAGAACATAAGATAAATTCAAAACAAAAAACCTTTTTGTCCAGACTAATAGCTCATGAGCTGCTAGAGGCTCCTAGACACCCAATACCTCTTTGATGCAACCAGCTCTCTGATGTTTGACTCCAAACATTGTGCCAGGGCCACGCTCAGGATGGCTTCTCACTGAGTACTACTGAGTGCCGTTTTGATTTGTTGGTTTTCATCACTGAGAAGATTTTCTTGCTACATGTGCCTGTGAACATGAATAACATTCTTGATGTGAAGGTTTTTATTGCTGGTTCTCCCAGGTAGTGGTAAAATTCATGAATCCTGACTGTTGATGGAAGATAAGGCAGGATGGTACCTTGGGCCTCTCGCAGACATGACTAACCAGTTAATCATGTCTTAAATAGTAACCTGGCCCATGCCCAGGCAACTGATGGTGCAATAAATGAGAAATTAAGCCACAAAACTATTCTGCAGAACGTGTAATAATTTTGTCGTTGGTTTCCATTGTACCTTAAATTGAACATGTGGCAGGTGGACTGCACTGGAGTCTCTGACTGGTAGTAGTGTGGTCACAGCTAGCCATTGATCAGCTGATCGTTGTTGGACTATACTGGGGTTCAAACTAGCCCTGGTGCAGTCCCTGCTGACCAGGCATCCAGCCAGCCTTCAGCCTGCTGGTGCCAGGGGAGCCTCGAATCATGCCCCCGGGCTTCCCCTGCATTAGTAGGTAGGGTACAATTGAGATCTAATCTCCAATCCCAAAATCACACTTCCTGCCATGCATATGTGGCATGATAGGAGGCACAGTTGTTGGGACTGGTGGTCAGATTCCATTGTACTTTTAAGTGAATGTCTGTCATTGGCATTAGAGACCATGCTAAATATCAGTGAGTTCCATTTGCAGCCTTTCAGGAGCATATTCCATAAGAACAGAGAACAGGGGCTGAAAAGTCTGAACTCTACTTCATGACTCCAAAAGTCAGAAATTCTGTCCTGGAATCAGCAGGTTTGACCATGTAGTTCTCCATGCTCTTACCACCTTCATTCCCAGTGGCATTGAACAGTGATTCCAAGGTGGAGAACTGTGCTGCATTGCATCGAGAGCTGTTTATCCCAAAGATGGGCTGCATTTCTGAGGCATGCGTACTGTTGTAAAATTCCGTCAAAACTTGGTTCTGACTCCTCATTCTTGTGTTCTGCATATTCATATGTTCAAAGACAACCCTGCAACTCAGCTAGCATACTTCAGCATAATACAGCACCTGTACTGAGAATCACCTTTCTCCAAGAACTGGTTGAATTGTGAAAGGCTGAGAGCCCTGGCTCGCATGAAATTCACTGTTTTTACTACAACATTCATCATGTGGTCTGTGCCAAGAGTTTTGGTAAAGCGTTTCCTGATTCAGAATGCAATGAAAAACGCAAATGCTCATGGCTGGCATTGATGCTCTTCACTGTCTCTTGAAACACTCGCTGCCCTTTTCTAGTCCATACCTAATTTGTCCAAAGTTGGTGTCACTGTTGAAAATATCTTTTATAGGTGTGTCTTTCATTGGCACAATCTCCAGACTCCTCTGTTGCATTCATACCTTGATCAACAGTCCTCATTGTGCCGTGTCACTCGCATCTGGGCTTTCATCAGTTGCTGTTGAAAAAAGGAGCAAATGCATTAGCTTTGGTGCAAAGCTGACTATGCAGAATACCAAAATTGTTTGACGCCCCCATCTTAAACAATAGGGACAATAGCTGCAAACAGAGTTTTACCAGATGACCAGTCCTCGAATTTGTGAACTTGCTACATTATAACATTAGGAGCATATTACTGTTTTTGATAAATGTATTTTTCCTTGAACATCATGAACCAAATGACAGACATTACTGCATTGTAACTTCTGTTTCTGGGGGAAAAAACAACCCCCTTTTCTCTACCCACTTCCCCAAATCCCTGAAACCCAAAACTTCATAAAACTGGCAAGAAATGGACAAGAATGTTGCATGTTTATATGGTATTTTTCTTTAATAAAAAGATCGCTATTCATTTTACTGATTGGAGGATATTTTCGTTCTTTTTTCTTTCTCCCATTGTACCCTACCAGGGAATCTAAACTCTAAGATAAGAAGAGTACACTTTAGCTATCACCTGAAATGTTAGCTTTTCTCTTAGTATTGGAGTGATGTTGCAGCCATGATGATTCAGGAAATAGGTGAGGCGCAAAGATTTCTGTGGGTGATATATTTTATTGGGCCAACTGTACATTTGCAATAGACCTAAACAAACTTTGGACTTCAGACCTGATGAAGAATGCATTGCATTCAAAAGTTTGTCTAAATCTATCCCAACCATGCAGTTGGTCCAATAAAAGATAGTCATCTTGATATATTATTATAACTAAATGAAATGTGATTTAGCTAAAAGAAGAATGAATTGTAGCTAAAAATCTTCAAATGTTTAAAATAATATAGTGACTAAACTCTTTTCTTGCTTCCTAAAATCACTTAAGAGTTTTTGGAGTTGCTGCTGAGTGAGTTTTCTCATTTCATTTCAGTAAAATATGAAAGAATCAAATTCTTGGTAATTGCTCTGAAGAGTTCTGTGGAAGTCTATGCTTGGGCACCAAAGCCGTATCACAAGTTTATGGCTTTTAAGGTAACTTTTTAACTATATTTTGAGCTTCAGTATCTATTTGCAGTTACAGAACTGCATCTTCAAAAATTTTGAAGATGAACTGGTGCAAGTTATATTGGTGGCATTAAATGTGCATCATGTAGTCAATTTCATTTAGTAAATTTCACAGAACACAAACCTGCTCCACCAATCACCTAGTGGTTAGGGACTGTAATACCTCCTACTGCAAGGATGACCGGTGTGCTGCATGCATGCCACAAGTGACTTGGGAAGCCTTTTGTGTGTGGTATATAACAGATCAGGGAGGGAGCACAGTGGCAGATAAGGTAGGGAGCAGAAAACCAAGTAACAGATTGGGCAGGGCAAGGGGATTGGAGAGGCCATCAAGGAGGGTGAAGGTCTTACTTTGTGGCATGCCTGCCAAAAAGGTCGACTCCCACTGACCTATTGTCAGTTAGGTTGAGAGATCTGATTGTATGTTGATCCCCTTACTCTGGAGTACATTTATTACGAAATGAAATTTGGTGTCAGGTACTTCATTGTCATCATCGGGGATACTGGTTTTCTCTGATTAAAAAAAAAAAAAAAAATCCCCAATTTTTTGGATGAAAAAAGAAACCCAAAATCTACAATTTTTTAGTGATTAAAATGAAACACCACTATACGTACTTCTATATATTGGTGGCGTTTCATTTTAATCACAGAAAAATGTGGATTTTGGGTTACTTTTTTTAATCCGAAAATTGGGGATTCTTTTTTTAAATCAGAGAAAACCAGGATCTCTGGTCATCATGTCAGGTACCGAAGCTATTGCATGGACTATAAATTCACAAAAAAGATTTGAAATGTTCTAGAGTTTGGAAACCATACATCTTTAAAAACAGCAAGTTGTTTTAGTTTATATAGCTAAATCCTGAAAGCTGTTGAGTGCTCTCACTTCAGTCAAAACCTCACTATACAGATTTTGCAGGCTGAGTATGGCTTTTGGAATCCCATTTTAGTACAGTAGGCTCTGCCAAGATGTTGATCTGATTGTATTTATTTATTTATTTATTTTTGATTGCAGTCATTTGGAGAATTGGTACATAAGCCATTGCTGGTGGATCTAACTGTGGAGGAAGGTCAGAGGCTGAAAGTGATCTATGGTTCCTGTGCTGGATTCCATGCTGTTGATGTAGACTCAGGATCAGTCTATGATATTTATCTACCAACACATGTAAGAACTGACACTCTGGACAGGATTATTATTTCTTACGTTTTTTTCCGCTTCTCACTGACAAAGATAAACAGGTGGACAGACGCTGATGGTACTGGCTGTATGATCAGAATGAGAGCCATCCAAAAGAAGGGTCATCTTGTGTCTTTCAGTATGCTACTTTGGCTGCTGAAATGCATGTTTTTCACTTGTGGGTCACTTAAAAGAAAATCTTGCACTTAAATCATTCCCCCTACATCTAAATAAAAGGTACCCTAAAATCTTCTCCTTCAGAGATTGTTTGCTTTCAAACCATTAATTGTCTTGTAAAAAAACAAGAAAACAAAAAAAAACTTGCTTGTTTTGTCATTGTGGCTGAACTGTTTTACATCAGGATTAAATTTAAATTTAAAATGTAAATTTAATTTAGACAAATTAAAGCCACCCTCCTCTACCTCTGAATCGGAGATTTAGGAGATCTTTGTGTGTTAGTATTTTATTTAATTTTATTTGTTTATATGTTTGGAAGAGGGAACTCTGAAGGGGGAAGCATGATGAATGTTGGAGAAGTGAGTCTCACATCCTATGGCATACAGCAGAAGCAGAATCATTGGTTTGCTTACAACAGCAATAGGCTCACTAATTGGTGGGTAGAAAGAGAAGGCAGAGCACAATATTACTTACCTACTCCCAGCATGCTTCCAATTCGGCTGAATAAGATTTAAAAAGGGCAGCTCCATTGTAACCATTAAATAACTGTAAGGATGGTTCTGTGTGAATTGGAGTTCCTTTGTAAGTTTGACCAGGTTTGTTTGGATTCCCTTTTGCAAAGCTGGTCTTTTTGACACACAGATTAAGTAAATTCAACACATTCCTGCCTTAAGCTACTCTTAATAACCACTCCAGACATGCACACTTTTATTATGAACTCCAAATGTGTAGTGAAATTAAGATACAAGTGTGTGTGTGTGTGTGTGTGTGTGTGTGTATAATATATATAACAAGTGTCATGTCTGTTAGGAAACAGTAAATAGCACAGCTTCTCTGCATAATTATGCTATAGAAACATTAATTGAATGCATTTTCAAACTTTTACATTTTTTCTTCAACTTGTTTTAATAATGGAGGATCAAACTTCTCAAAAATAATTTTGAGTATATAGTATTTAAACATTGATGGGAGTAGCTAACAAGTAATTTTCAGATAAAATGTCTGCAATCAAATACAAATGGTAATAATTTAAAGAAGTAAGTATGCTGCATCTTAAAAGATTACCTGAATTTTTTTTACATATATGCATACTACAGTAGAATTCAATGCACCCTATGCAATTAAAATTAAGGCAGACACTGGCCAAGCATACAGCAAGAAGCAGTCCCTGTCCCAACACTTTAGGTCTAACTAGGTAAACAGCAGGCAGGGAAGCAGATGGTGAATTGATTCTTCTCTTGGTCACATGGAGAGGCAGAGCTCAGGTAGGCTTCATTCTAAACCTAGGGCTCAAGTTCAGTGCTTCCCCACCCTGCTCTTCATTGCCATTTCAGTGAGAGTTGTGTGGCAAAGTCCATGCTAAAAAACTCAACCAAAGACTTTGAGGGCATTATTTCGCGATGCCACAGAACCTTGATCAATTGAGCATTATGAACATGTGACTGCCTGCGGGACTGATATCAGTATTACTGTCTCCTAACAATCCCTCTTCATGGTGGCTGAGGGGGACTATGCCATTTGCTTCTTTCTACAGTCAGTCCGCTTCATAAACAAAAAGTATCCAGCCCATTTTTTCAAAAGCTGCTCGCATGACAAAACTTTCTCTTTTATATCTGTAGATCCAGAGTAGTATCCAACCACATGCAATCATTATTCTCCCAAATACTGACGGGATGGAGCTGCTGGTTTGCTATGAGGATGAAGGTGTTTATGTTAATACATACGGGAGGATCACCAAAGATGTGGTTCTACAGTGGGGAGAGATGCCTACATCAGTTGGTATGTGTCCTGCGAGAATCAAAGGTGAACCTATAATGTTGGGGGAGATAATGAGCTGTGGGGGTGAAATGCGTCCACTCTTGTCTTCAGATAACTGCTGGTGAATCAAGTATGTCATAAGGTGGATGAGTGTACAAAATAGGGAGAGATTCCTTTGCTGACATTGAGTTCCCTTTAGAATAAAATCCAAAAACATAAATGTGTTATGAAGCATGGGGGTGAATAAAATGATGTAGTGAACTTAGGTTCTCTGTAGGCTGTTGAAAATACATTGTTAGACAGCTGCTAAATTGTGATAGCCTGCATCTCTAAGGGGATTTGGTAGCTTGGAGGATGGTGGGTATTAATGTGAGAGAATTGTATGTGATTGATGGGCTTAATGTGATTTCTAGGAAGCAGAATATTTTATACTAAAATGTTGTCTTTAGGGTATGCCTGTGTAACAGAACGAAGGTGCGACTGTCGTGTGTGTTAGCTTAAGCTTGCTGGCCAACAGGAACAATGACAGCTATGATGCTGCAGACCAGGTTTTAGTACATCCTGGCAACCCAACCATATACCCAGGGTGTGTACTCAAGTCGCCAGCATGTGTGAAAGTCTGTGCTACTGTGTCCTGGAGGCAGTAGCTTTTTTTATGAAATCCCTTATGTTGTCTTTGGCAGCATTCACCAAAATAACACACAGGTCATTTATCAAATATATTTTTTATAATGCCAGTTAGCCTTTTCTTTTTTTCTAATTTTTATTACAACTCTAGTAATTGTTAGAGAGAGGGTTTTTTTTTTTCTGCTGCTAGTACTAAGTTCTTAACTAATAGAGGTTACAAGTGATACCTCAAGGGAAAAAAATAGTCTTATTTTTCCTTTTTGGTGCATTTCAAAGACGACCTACAACAGGTGCACTTCTAATATTTCTTCCATTTTCAGAGCTCGTTTAAAGCAATATTAATGCTTTTCAAGCTAATTGAATTTTTCAGAATGGAAGAAAATAAAGTAAAATGTGTCCGTTATAAATGGCCTCTCTTACGTCACAAAAATAGTTTTTTCCCCATTTTTACTAGAACACTCTTCAAAACTGAAAGAACTAGTACAATTCTAATATCACAAAGGAAAAGTGAAACTTGGGCAATTCAGCAGGGAGATTGTATTGCATATAAATCTCAGGTTCTGTTTAGATTGCATACAAAGCTACTTATCTCTTTGTAAAACATGGAAGAACAGCTGTATGTGAAAATCAATGTTCTACCCATTTTGAGACTTAGGAAAACTCCCATTAGTCTGTAGCTTGTTGATAGGTACTCCTTCATAAAGAAGAATATTTCTAACAACTTATTCCTTGAGTAGAATTGTTCTTTCTATTTGCATCATAATAAAGCTTAAAAACTGAAAACACAAACACAAGTACATTTTTCTTTGCAAGATGCCTTTAAATTAGATCATACAAAAATGTTTGTTTGGGGTTTTTTTCAGTGACTATGTTGCCTTTATCTGTAACACGTGGCTGTATTTTTGTTTGTTCCTAAAGCATACATTCGATCCAATCAGATTATGGGCTGGGGAGAAAAGGCTATTGAGATACGATCTGTGGAAACGGGGCACTTGGATGGTGTTTTCATGCACAAAAGGGCACAAAGGCTCAAGTTCTTATGTGAAAGGAATGACAAGGTAGGTTTTTAGTTTTGCTTCCAATTCCTTGTCTCAGTTGCATTGTGTACTTTAATGTTATCATAATTATCTTGGGAAAATAAAATGCCTGCTTGCTTGCTCATTAGACAGCATAAAAACATACAACAAGCATATGATACGTTCACTTGACGGTTGTAATAAACTCGTTTTTGTTTTTTTCCTTTCTCTCTCCTCAGGTTTTCTTTGCCTCTGTACGGTCTGGTGGAAGCAGTCAAGTTTATTTCATGACCCTAGGCAGGACTTCTCTTCTGAGCTGGTAGAAGCAGTGTGATTTGACAAAGGATCACTGACATCCAGAGTCTTTTGAGATCTTCATAACTTGGAATTATTTGCAACTGGAGTACAGACCTGCACAGATGCAGCACTCCATGTACATGTGTGCACAGGCATCACTGGTGTTAGGTTTCTTTTTGTTCTTAAAATGAGGCTGCAATGCAGCTGGTGCTGTAAAGTTCTTGCCATCAGGTGCTATCTGTCTTTGAGATTTGGGATCACACTAGAAAGCAACAGGTTATGGGATTTTGTTTTTTTCCTTCAGCTCCAGAATTCCTTGGCTTTGAATGACTCTGTTTGTTAGTATAAAAGAAAGAGAGAGATTTGAGATGAACATGCTGTTAAATGGGCAGAAGGCAGGAAAGAGAAGGTGACAAGTGGTGGTGAGAGAGTCAGACTTGCTGAAGTGGAGGGCAGATCTAGTCTAGTAATGTTAACAATGTATTTAATTGACATTTCTTTTTTGTAATGTGACATTATGTGGACAAAGAGGAAGGTGCAGGTTTTAAGAAGTTAATATTTATAAAATGTGAAAGACGCAGTGACTAGGATAACTTCTTTGGGGAGGGGGGAGGGTGGAATTCCTGGGGTTTTTTGTTTCTTTTAGATTTATTTTGGCTTGGCCAATAACTTAGTCATTTTTTCTGTGTACCAGGTTTTGCCTGAAATGTGCAGATGATTAAAAAAAGAAAAAAAAGAAGAAAAAAAAAGTTTATTCATTTTCTATAATGATTCTGTGTTAGGCCAGAACTTGGTTGTGTCACAGTATTAGCACTGCCTCAGTTAAAGGTTTAATTTTTGTTTAAACCTAGAAGTGCAACAACAGGTTTACCACAGTCTGCACTTGCAGAATTAAAAAAAAAAAATTCCAGACTACATATGTTTATTTTTTGTGCCTACCTCATTGTTTTTAATGCATAAAATAAAAGAGGTGGTTTCGTTTATACGTTTTTAGATGCAAACCTTTAATGTCTAATTTAATCTTAATACCAAAACTACCAGATGAAAGGTTTTGTGACTGTTATTCTGTAGCAAGTTTCA
>NW_005842508.1:357958-365296 GCF_000455745.1 Alligator sinensis
CCTTGAAGGGGTTGGATTAGCCTTATGGCAGTGAGACACTGACTAATACCATTTGCTTACCGAGTTTGGAAAAAACACATTTCTTTTTTACCAGCTTCATCATTAATAGAAGTTTGATGAATTTAGCCTGAAACCTGCGGTTTCACTCTTCTAACACATGGGCTTAGGAACAGGCAGGTAACAAGAACTATAAACTGTTTAAATGTTGTAGGAAACTTTTTGGGGGGAGGTGACATCTTTCTTTTTCTAAGAATGCAATGCACTAAAACTATTTTAAGAATGTAGTTAATATTGCTTATTCATAAGACAGCATATACCTGTGTTTAGATGTAAGATCCCAGCTCTGGCTTTTTTTCCTTTTTTTTTTTTAAAGTCGGTTTTATTTTATGAATACGTTTTTTTTTCTGACATTTGTAATAAATGTCTCGAGAGTAATAATTTGTTTAATGGCTACATGTTCATTACTTGAGAAACCTTGAGTGTATAATAATCTGTTGGTGATGTAATAATGCACAGTGTCATGATCCAACCATTTTTATTTTATTTTTATTTTTTATTTTTGGTGGGGTACTTTTTGACTGCTGCCTTAAGCTGTTCAGGCTCTCAGTGTTTCATGGGCTTTGTCTTCTGCTGTGGTTAACTTTTTCCTTTTATGGCATGACAGGTAGGGCTTTTTAGACATTTTATTCTTTATAATCAAACTGATTGTTCAAGTGACTGGCCACAGGATTGCTGAACAGTAAACAGCAACAACCAGGCAAATATTTTGCTCAACAAACCTTTCTCTTGGCATCAGCCCTGACTGCTGTAAGTTCTTCAGACCTGATCAACCTTTCTGCTGAAGGCTCTCCTTTGAACAGCAGAAACTGTTTGAGAATTAAGCTGGTAGACACATACCATGTGCGTCTTTCTCTTTCTTTTTCTCTCTCTGTCTCATGCACATTTATATATACACACACAGACACACACATACTCTCTTAAAAATCAAGAAAGCCTTACATTTGCTGGCAGAAGAGTACTTAAAAATATTTTTTTTAATTGTTTGACTTTTGGATAGCACTGAAGGTCCAGGATGAGGGATGCATTCGTTTTGTATCTATATTGCAATCAGCCAGAAAAGCGATTGCTTCTTTGTATTATGACGATCTAAGGGGACTCAGAAGACCAATGTGCTCATAGGGTGCAATGACACAATGGCCCTGTAGCATAGTATACCGGAACACATCGATCCAGTGTCCTTCTGCATGGTTTAATTCTTGCAGCACTGTGTGGTAAAAATGGATTTAGTCCTTGGAAATTGATTCTGTTCTTGTTGGTGAAAATGTTGCGATACTATAGGGATTCCCAGGTTAAGGATACATGCTGTTGGAAGTTCTGATGGTTTTGGAGGGAAACTCCTTCGCTGGAGATGCTGGACGGCAGCTTCCTCCTCCACAGAAGAGCCGCAGTGGAAATCTACACGTTTAAAATCAGTATTACAAAACCACTACATACAAAATGTTGAACTCTTTTAAACAGTGCTTTTGTAAGCAAAGGAAAAAAAAAGGCTCCTAGATTTAGTTTTAAGCTTTAAGTAATAATTTTCTGTATCTTTTAAGTCAAAGTAACCCTAACTGTATGACTGCAGTGTTTTATTTTTTATCTTATGCACATGTTATGTTGGAGAAAATGTTTACAAAAATGGTTTTGTTACACTAATGTGCATCACATATTTATGGTTTATTTGAAAGTGATTTTTGTGGATTTTTTTTTTAGTTTTTCATAGTAGTAGTAGTAGTACACTTTTTTGTGATTTATAACCCCAAACTCTGCTGATTATAGAGATGCTGAACAATAATACAGTGACAAACCGCATTAAAATTACTAATCGTAGAGCTGCAAAGCAGACTGGTGACAAGTAAACACTCAGCCTTTTTTTTGCAGTGCTATCTAACTTGTCTTCTGTGTATTATGGAAATTACTGTTTTTCCCCATTTTTCCTTAAATAAAGTCAAAATGACACCTATTATATGTGGAAAGCATTTTGAATATTTTCTGATTGTGGAGAGTCAAGGTGTGCAAACACAAGGTTGTGCAAACACAAGGTTAGAGAAAAAGCTAGGTTACCAAACATCGTTATTGAGAATTCAACAGTATTTGGTGAAAAGGGTGTGTTTTTGCTCTCTCTCTATATAACCAGCTGACTTCATGAGAATCTCTGCTTTCGTTTAAAAATAAAGCAGTGAAAAGCTTGAAAATGCAAATCAATCAGACTCAAGTGGCACAGATACCATTAAGATGCATAAAAGAGAATCCAGTTCTTGAACAAATGGGATTAGTATTATGGAAGTGTGGTCAACTAGAGCCATGTAAATGGCAGAGGTCCACTGAAGTAAGGGCCTGTCAAGTTTCAGTGAAGGAGGTAGTTTCTAAAGTGGACAAAAAGCTGGTGCTTTGCCCTGGTCCTTGGCTGTGCCTGCTTGGCATGCGTCTTCTGTAGTGAAGTTGAGCATCTGCCATTTTCTTTTCTAGTAAGTTGAATTCTTGTTGGGGCTGCTGAAACGTGACCTATATGTTCACAGAGTAGGAAGACATGCAATTCTTCCTCTCCCTGTAATCAATTGAAGCAAGTGATATGTTGTAAGTTATATGTTTTGTGCTGGTTTTACTCTATAATGGACCAAAGGGCATTTGCTGTTCTTCATGCCAGCTGATTCCTGGTTCTGGTTTTTAGAATCTCCAAAATACTGAAGTCAAAGAATATTAATTTCTAACTCAGCTTTCCTGAGAATTGTAGGTCTTCCTCAGGGAAACTGCCAAGCAGGCAAAGCAAAAAACTAATGTAATTCCTTTGAGTGTTTTGTTGAATCTTAATTGCATTAAAACAACTTCTGCTAATGTGAGGCCAAACACACGTTAGCATTCCTTATAGGCAAAAATCTTGTCTTTTAACCACAGTTTTAATGAGTTACACAAAGAGTCTGCCACAATATTAATTTTACTGACCAAAATATGATGCCTTTAGGTTGGGTATTAGTAAAGAATGAAAAATGTGGGCAACAGTTGCATTCTACAGAGAGAGAGGAAAAAATACAAAAGTGCAAAAAGACAACCACAGGAAGATGTCACCTGCCTCTTAAGTTAAGAACCAAATGTCAACTTCCTAGATAACCTGTGTATAAACACACAACAAGAAAATCATGCCCACAGAAAATTCTTGGGAGGGCGAGGGGATTACTGGAGGTGAACAGAGGAAATCTTGGGGAAGATCAGTATATTTAGATACCAAAACAATACTTGAAAAAAATTAAGTTGTGCAAGCTCTAAATAATCCAAGCCCAAAATACATGGTATAAATGTAAAAGTAAAGAATACTTTGTAAATGTTAGATTGGACTTCAAAGCAGTGAAAATATAACATAAAAACCCCAAAGAGAGGCAGTCCTTCTAGGATGGCAGGTTTGCTGAGGAATTAAGGTTTTATCGGAACTGAGAAGGGGGAAAAGCCTCAGCTTTTTAAGCAGTCCTTTGTGCAGAGAGAGTCTGTTAGTTTGCAGTGTCTTTGGTGAATTGCTTTTTAATAATTTGTCATGGGTGTCTAGTGTCTAAGGTGATGACTCTGATGATTGGAATGGCAATAAAGATGGCAGAAAAAATACTACCAATACAGATGAAAGCAAAAGGTCTATGACAGGATGAAAACTCATTTCAGGAAGCAGTGTAAATTCCAGTGCAATAATAACATTGCAAAAATCATGGTATCCTGTTAATAACAATGCATTTCCATTTCTTGCATTTGTGTTTAGCACAATAGCAACTCACTTCACTGCTGACTTTAGTGCTGGGCTCTCTGTGAATAAGTCCGCTGCCAGTGCAAAACCTCGAGATCTCTTGATAAGCTGGCATGAGTGCCTTTGCATTACCACAGCTTTCATGCAAGGTGAAGGAGAAACCCGTTTTATGCTTGAATTGATCATACAGTACTAGATTTGCAGCATGTCATAGATGCTTGCCATTATGGATCTGTTCTACGTGCTGGTAATTTTTTGTTTTTGTGAGACTTATCTTTTTCTTGCTGATCCCAGAAATTAAATACATATTTAGCAATTTGAGAAGAAAACCCTATTGACTGAATGTGAGTTCCACACAGTTGGGATACTTGATCTAAAGGAAGAATGGGAATGGATCCCAAGGCACACCTCTCTGTGGTTAAGATCCAGCATCTGGATGTTGATGCTGCTATCAAACCATGGCTGTATCTAGCAGATACTCCCTTGCTGCTGGAAACAACTGTCTTGATAAGAATCAAAAGATGTTCAAATACTTTAAAAGCATTAATGCAGCACGGCACTACCAAGGTGGATTATAACGGAGTGTGTCAATATTACTGTGAATGAAAGATAAATGGCATTGCTGTAGAGTTTACATGCTGAGGAATTAGGGTAAGATTGAAGGCGAGTTAAGTCCCTATGTGGGCCTGTCACCAGCAATTGCAAACAACGTTGCTATGTAGCAATTGTTGCCTTTGTGGCATGATGTCTGTGTAATACCTTCCTAGGAAGGTTCCTGTTAAAATATATACATATTTACATTGCCCTTGTTTCCTTGTTTCTTGCCCTCTAATTTATCCCAGCCTCACTTTAAATTTGAAAAGTGGGGGAAGAGGATATTCTGTTGGTTAAAGAGAGCAAAACTCTTGCTTTAATGAAAATGTGCCATTCCAGTAAGAAACTCCAGCTAAATGGCAGGGGGTTTCCTGTGTTAGACTAAAAGAGGAAATTGGGTTTAACATTTCATACCAAAGCTATTTTGGTTCTTCAGGGTAAATAATATGCGACATGGGAAAGCTAATCTAATTTGTTCCAACTGTGCTTTATACCACTCACACTTCACTTACGCTCTGCGTGATACGTTACTGCACAAACTCATGCTTGTCATTCAACTTAATTTGTCAGTTAAAAGGAATTTCCACACCACCAGCTTAATTTTAACGTTGTATTTGTACCTATTAAATCAGCTTTGCCCACACTATGTTACCCATGTTGAACTCTTTTACCTTGCTCTGAAACAAGCCTGATAAAACAAGGGGATTTAATAATATCTTGTACTTCAAGCTCTTTTTCTCAAAGTACTTACGAAGGGCTCTCCTGAGGATCCTGGAAAGTATGGTTAGTAAGACTTCCGTTTTGCGAATAGGAGAAGTTGAAGCATAGGAAAGACTGAATGATTTGCTCAGGTTTTCATGAGGTCTGAGCGCAGTCAGTAACTGAACACAACCCAGATGCAGTCTGTATGTTAACTACTAAAACAAACTATCTCTTTGCGGTGAGTATTATCCAATCCTAGTAAGGGGTGCAGAAGTTCTTTCAGCAAGAGACTTCTGCTTTTCACTTGTAAGAAATTAATTCTTAGCATCTGAGCTAAGACATAATTAGCAAAATTAGATCAAACCAGAAAATTATTTACTGGGGGCAGGGAATGATTGTTTTTATATGGTGAAGCTGTTGTCATGTGAGAGTGCATGGGACAGGCCTTTGTAACAGCCAGATTCTCACGGGATGAAAAGTCTTTGAAGAATAAGGTTCATACAGCGGCGATTCGCAAGAACTTCGCGGCTAGTAATCTCTGTAGATGTCATCTGCATTGAGCATGTTTGAGGCCCTCCACCCCTAGTGTGACAAGTTGTACACAAGCTATCCTCTGAATGGCTGAGCAGGCATCATCCATTTGCACCCCATGGTGCTGGACTGTTCATGCAACAACCCCGCAGGGCTGACTGAGCATTGTATATCCCAGTCCAGGGTGCAGAAAGACTTTCTCTGAAATGGCTTTTCCTTTACTGCTTCAGAGTAAGGTAGAATCAAGTATTGGATCTGAGAGCAAGGAGCCTGTCTTCTGTGCTTTCAGTGACCTCTCTGCTGGCAGCACGGCAGTGTAGAAGAGGAAATCATTGCTGAGGTAGAGGAAGTAGATTGGGGTGGAGACTGGGAGTGGAGGTGGGAGAGGGGTGGCCAAAGAGCCAAGGTAGGGGCAGCTTGGGACTGGTTTGGTTAAGCAGGAAATTTGGGATCTGGGGGGACAGGAAGGGAGTGTGGGTAGGACTGGTTAGACCAGGGGTCGGCAACATTTTTCTAGTGGTGGGCAGAATTACCCAGCTTACATTGAAGGCAGGCCAGCGCTAGGACCTGGCCACCCTGCTGCTGCTGCTTCTAGCTGCAGTATAGGCAACTACCCCCACAAGCCCCTTTGTCTTCAGACTGCATCTGGCCTGCAGAGCCATTGGATCCAGCCTGTGGGCTATAAGTTGCTTACCCCACATATTCTGGGATGGAAATGAGTGAGGAGTTGGCAAGATCATATGAGGAGCTGTGTGGGAGGAGAGGAGGCTGGGATTTGGCTACACAAGGAGTCTAGTACGAGGAAGCAGTTAGGGGAAATCAGGAGTTATGCGGGAAGGGAAACTTCTGAAGATCAGCTGGAGTTTAAGGAGGGAACTGGAACTGGCCTTTAGTGTGTGACTTGCTCAACGTTGTTGAGGAACTCGGTCCAAGGCAAGGAAAGAATCCATTTCTCAGAGTAGGTCCCCATAAAACCAGACCTTTCCCTTCCTACAAGTCCCAGGTTCATGTTCTGTGTATCTTCCAATTTTTTGCAACAAAAGCTACTGCAGAGAACAGCTTTGTTCATTACCCAAACTCTTGCTCTTCAATTAAGAGCTTAATTGAAACAAAAATATGCATAAAAAGTCATTGTGAGGAGTTGCATGATCCTCACGTGTTGTCATCTAGGTTGGCGAGATCTTTGGATCCCTTTCACAGGCCTCTACTACCTGAGTTATAAATGGCAGCAGTAGTTGGCTATTACCTTCTGTGTGGAGCTGCCATCAGAGGGGGACAGAGATATATGCTGTATCGGAAAGATGCACATCTGTTTACAAGACAGCAGAAGAGCACTAAGATTCGAGAGTAATGGGCTCTATTCTGGGCAGAGGCTTAAATGTGGAGTCACGTAGGTGGCGTGGTCACTGAAGGTGCAATCTGGCTGGCTCCTGGATCAGAAGCCATAGGAACATGTTAGTGCACCACTTCACACAGACCAGTAAGCTCTGCTGACACAACCATGGCTGTGCTGCTTCTGGGTTTGGGCTCAGCATGTACAGTGCATCAGCCCAGAACTCCCTTGCATCCTATAAGCTTGGAATGTTGTAACTGTGTCAGTCCTGGAAATATGTGAAAAACAATGTTTTTGTGTGACATGTCTTATTAATGTGCGGGCCGGCTTCCGGTCCCGTCCTCGCCGGGCGCGAGCCGGGCCCGTCTGTGTGCACGCGGGCTGTGGCCGGCAGCCCGGGCACGCGGGG
>NW_005842508.1:365632-373119 GCF_000455745.1 Alligator sinensis
AGCCTTTTGTACAGCTAGCAAGCCAATAGCTAGCCGCCACGTGTGCCTAAATTAAGACCGGCCAATAATGTGGCTCAAATCTTAATACAAATGGAGGGAAAACTCCTTTGCAGCGTGCATCACTAAATGCAAAAGTCATGCAGAATGCAAAGAAGGCTACAGATCGGCAGGAAACACTTTTCTGCACGCAGGTTCTCCATTACAACAGAACACTCCGTCGTGCAAAAGAGCTCCAATTCGGCGGGAACATAATTTAGTGGTGCTGAAGCACACACAATTAAAAATTCCACAACTTTGGCTTGTGACAATTAAATCAACTGTATAGTTGGGGGAAAATGTTAGACAAGCTTTTGGGCACAGAGGAGAAAGCTGAGCAGCTAGAGGACAAGAGAGCATCTCCCCACTCTGTTTCAGTGGCCGAGGAGGGGCTCCTAACTCTAGGGAAAATTTTCTCAGCCTTTGTAACCCAAACGTGGAGCATGCTTAATTGTTCTGAAGGAAACCCATTTGGTACAGAGAAATCTGAGAGGGATTGGAGCATGCTCAGGGTGGACCACCTGTGATGACTTTGTAACCAGAGGCTTGTCATTTGGCTGACCAAGGGTAGCTCTTTCAAAAATGTAAATGAGGAATTACTTCATTGAAAGCAGAAATCATTACCTTTTTCCTTAATACAGAAGCTGTATGGCTTGCGTCTTTGAGAGAAGAATCTAAATAGGCTATGTGATAACGTGTAGCTCTGTCAGCCCTGGAAAGAAATCTCCAGCTAATGAGTGCTGAGTTTCCAAAAGACAATGCAGCGATAATGGAGGGAGAGGAGAGGGACTCCATCTCCTAGGGGGGCACAATACTCTCCCATGGGCTGCTTCATCCACTGCAGAAGAAACATTTTTCTCTCATTGAAGCTGAGAGCTGAACTTTGTGGAACAGCAGCTCCCAGTCTCTCTCTTTGGTGGCTTCTGTTTTCATCTCCTTGCTCCTCTTACCTGTCTACCTTTCTCTCTTACTCATTAAAATGAACCTCTTAAATTCAAAGCTATTCTTCACCTATTTGGTCAAAAATGTGCTTAGTGGTGCAACAAACTTAGGGTCTACCTACACTGGAGATTTTTCTACAGATGTCCCAACAGTTCAAGCTGAAGCACCCAGCGAAGTATTGTGTTAAACTGCATTAGCATTTCTATACTGCAGGTTTTATTCACTTGAAGGGCAAATCTTTAGTTTTATATCCAAGCAAATTTAGGCTAATTTGGAAATTCATACAAATCCTAGAATCATACAGAAGTAGGGCTGGAAGAGACTTGCATAGGTCATCTAGTCCAACCCCCTGCCTGAGACAGGATCTCATCCCTATTCTAACCATTTTATACAAACCCATAATCTAGCCTCTTAGTAAAACTAATTAATGTTGTAATAGCATTTTATTAGCGTTCTATTCTAGTAGCACTTTTCTTTACCAATAAAGGTCTTGAACAGGGTTAATCTCTTATCAAAATCAGTGATCTGTTTGCAAACTATCTCTAAATTTCATGTACACATCTTACTTTTCAGTGGATTGTGGTAACTTGTGCCCTGACTAATGCAATTTGGTAACAGCATTTTTTACTCCTTACTCTAAACACAGTTTGGGGACTTATTTCTCAAACACGGCATACAAAAAAGGCCAATGTGAGTTCCTTTTGGGTTTGAAATACTGTTAAGCAACCTATGTTGCAAGTTCTGATTAAACTACAAAGAAAATGACTCCCATGAGAAGGCGACAAACCATGCAGAGTATCCCATTTCCACAATGGCCTTTGTCTAACATCTGTCGGCAGGATGTGCTTTTGCAGTCCACGAGCAAAAAGAGTGTATTAATTTTGTGCAATAAAGAATTACAAGCTGTGAGTGGCTCTCGCTCAATTGCAAGTTTGGCCTGTGCACTAGACCAAATTCTTTCTGCCATCCCAGAAGCGTAATTAAAAAATAAAGAAGTAATTCTATGCAGACTGCACACAATCAAACACCAAATGAGAATGTAAATGGCTTGGATCAGGAAATTCACTTGCAGCATCTTGACCATTTTGTCTTCTGTTTTACCATGTTCTGAAAAAATCCATTAATACAGTTTGCAAACGACAGCATATCGATATGTTGGTCCATGACACTGACTGAGGTAAAGGCCACTTGGGACATTTTAAAATGAGTGAATTGAAGATTTGGGAGATTTCATTGTAGATGTTGAGGTAAGGGAGGGGAAGGATATAAGTAAGGATGGAAGACAGAAGCTGGGAAGACTTTGGTCCAGTCTTCACTTCAAAGTCTTGCACTTCGAGCACCTGTGCACACTCAAGGCCCCTCGGTGGTGGCAGAACTGCTTGCTGTGCAGGCAGGGTTATTCCACCTTAGCTAAGAAGAGTAAAGCTTCTGCCACCACCTGGGCAACAGAGAAGGCCTGTGCCTTCAGCAGCTTGCTGCTTTCTATTCAGTGACTGGTGCCCTCCTAGAATGCACTTTGCATTATGGCTACTCTGCTATAGTGGAGCTATCAAAAACATACAGGTGTGCACCCATAAGAATGACTCCTGTCTGCTACCAGAAGCTCTGATTGCAAGGTTTCTGAGGAAAGAGATTCTTTTCTTCTCTTTTCATATGTTTTAACATTTAGCTTTCGATGGCATTTAATTGAATCTTGGTATTGGGATGCTAATTCAATGCAAATAAATTACATTCATACATAATGACGCCTGAGATTTTAATATCAAGCATTTACAATCTCTGCAGCGATTGTACCTTAGATATCTTGCATGGCTAAATTATTCTTATGTTCTGTCATATGTTTAACATATTCAATATGCTAGGTAACTGTGAAAATAAGAATGACTCATAATTTCAACCATGTAAGCTTATCTGCAATTCATGGGTGAGACCTGTCTTCTCCCTCTTGTCTGGTTTTAAACATGAGCATTTGACAAGTAAGTGGGCCAAGTGGGTATGAGTTGCAAGACATGGAGAGCGTTTATGAGAGAAATGGGAAGGAGGAAAAAGCCATCTGCTTATTTCTTCTTTTTCAGTCATGCCTTCAGTTTTTGGAAGGAGCTATGTGCAAAGCCCTGTCACTCTGATGTGTAGGAAGCAATTTGAGGTGTCTACAGTGGTCTTTGTGAGGATTTTAGTTGAAAAACGGGACTTCACTACACACAGGCACCATGACCATGTCTGGTGAGGTGATGCATAGCATTACAGGTGCATCAAATCTGAAAGAGTTCTAACTATTCTTGCTGTGGTAGTTCAAGCGAGCTGTTGATCTGCTATTTGGCAGGAGGTCATGTCATGTCACACCACAGCATGTTTGAAAAGCATGCTTAACCCTTTGCTGTTAAGGAGAAAGCTTGAACCTTAGAGTCAAATTGGTTGTACTGTTCCGTGACTTGAATTACAATCCTTAGTTCATTTTGGGCAGGGGTCCTTGAACTAATATGCTCCAATTAAAACAGTTGGAAAGGATAATATTGCTGTGCTGAGCCTTTCTTCAGATGTGGTTACCAGCATGCTTGTTACTTCTTACATTTACATTTTCAAATGCATGTTTTTGGTATATTTTTAAAAATACTGCAAATTTCTATTTTAATAACTTTGTACAATGACACTCTTTTTAGTACTGATATTGTTTCTTTGGAAGATAATTATAGCTACTTAACTCTAGCTAACTTCTGTGCTTTTTCTTTTTGCTATACAGTAGCTTAAAAATAATTTACATGTGTAGAGGTGTGACATCAATGCTTTAAATAACCCTCTGCTTGGTACTTAGATGTATGCTCACAAAAATAGCTTGTGTGAGTTCTTTACATTGCAGAAGGGACGGGCTTGAACTGCAACTTGGGTCTTGGTTCTAGAAGTCCCAAAATAACAAGGGCTAAGTACAGACAGTCAAAACGCCCAAGGCTGAATTGATTCAATCTTTGCAGGTTAGTCTAAGCTGTGTAGATTGAACCAATAAGCAAGTGAACAGACATTCACTTTTGATTCCAGAAATGCAGCTGCACATTTCTGGGATCAAATGCATTGATTCCAGAATCAATGGGATCAATTGATTTCCTGGTACAGGCCAGAAGCTGGGGGGAGTCACTAGAGCATGCCTCCCTGCTTGGCTGGATCAGACAGCTTAGGCCACGGCTAGCCCACCCATCCTGAGAGGCAGGGAAGGGGGTGTTTACAGGGGAGATGCAAAGCATTCTGGGATGCTGGGAGATTGTAAATTAACTTGAATTTGGAGGCAATCTGGGACAGAAGTTCAATGAAACTATTTAACCTGAATCAGTTAAGTCTGATATTACATCCATCCAGGTTTATCTTAAACCAGTTTAGGCCATTTTGAAAGCAGTTTAAGTGAACTGAACTTCTGTTGTGTTCCAGATTTGAACCAGTTTCCAAGCACTTCTACCAGTTTGTGTAATTTCTGTCCCTAGCCAAGATGCTCAGTTCCCAGGTTTTCCTTTGGCTGGAGATGGTACCAAACACCATAATTTGGAGCTAAGCTTAGATTCCGATGCTTTCTTGATTTTGGGGTTGCTCAGGATCGCAGTTTGGGCTCATGTAGAATATATTTCTGTATAATTACATAATTGATGCAGTAAAACTTTTGTGACTGTAGTAGTGTTAAAGTAATGTTGTATTAAGTCACATGTTGTGCTGATGCTGTGAGACTTGAATAAAATAACAGACCCAAATTTAGTAAGTGATTTTGATCAATTGCAATAAGCTGTTTTGTCAGCTGGAATTATTTTAATTTGGGAACATTTTTCAGGCACAGTGAAAGAAAGTTTGGCATCAGTGAAGTGAACAGCGTGTGATGCAGGAGGTAAGGGAGAGGAGGGAACAAGCATCTAAAAATGGAGCTAGCCAAATAGCAGTGTTTTGCACCAACAGATGGGTACCAGCTGCTATTGTCTTGCCAAGACACAAAGATATACTGTCTGAACGGGGTGAAAAGAATGTACTTTATCACAGTAGTGCTAACTCTGCATAGTGAATAAAAAAAACTTTAAAAATACACAAAACCCTGGTTGGGTTATTTAAATGAACACGGTCAATTTGCTCAAAAGTGTTCATTTGCCCAAAATGTGTGAGCTGACAAAATGAAACCAGGTACAAAGTTATCTTTAGGTAGGGCTGCTGGAAAAAAACAAAACTTTAGAAAAGTACAGAGCAACACTAAATGAATATTTATTATGGCTCACAGATGGGAAAGGAAGCTATTATTTTTAGGGTTGATTGAAAAAATGATACATGAGCTTTTTTTTTTGAATTTTTAAGTTTTGGTTAAACTTTTTGAAATAAAACTAGCTCGATCTGTTCACACTTGGAAAAATCTGATTAGCTTTATTCATTTGTGGAAGGAAGAGTCCTTTTAAAAATGGGACTGAAATTGAAGGCAGAAATATATTTAAAAGTGAACTGGACTTTGCAGTATGTCTGCTACTTTTTTCTCGTGTACAGCCTGGGTTGTGATGCCATTAGAAGAAGTCATATGTTCTTTTAATTGATTTCTATATGTATCATTATTAATAAAACTCACTATTGCCAGCTCACAATTTTTAAAAGTCTAATGATGTCTGAAAGCTCCAGCCCTTTGGGGCAAGTGATAATGTGAGAATACAAAAATAGAAAAATAAAATTAAAATATTTTAAATTGCAGAGATGTTCAGAATTGTGATATGAGTGCTCAAGACCCAAATGCAAATAGATAACTGAATTATACCATTTATATTAAAAATATTGTGCTTTGGAAGGTAGTCACAGTAGAGAGGGATTGACTCATGAGCTGATGGTTTTGATAAAAAGAACTAATAACCAGTTCAACTTTCTGCATAGATTAGACCTTCTAATATTGTGAACTGATCATACTAATTTCAGGTTTAGCTAATGATATTTCATAACATTGTTCTTTCCTATCATTTCTAAAACACCGCTGCCAGCTGTGACATGTATTTCTCAAGCTGGCACGTGCATATAGCTATTCTGGTTGCTTTTGAATTTGGAACAACTGTTAAGCAAACCTTCCATGTTGCAATATGCACAGAGTCCTTCAGCAAAGTATTCTCATTTTTGTCACATCCTGAAATGCATTGGGTTTCCAGTAGATTTCCTAATGTTTGCAAATGGAATATTGTTTTTACACAATTTTAGAAGCACTATTGCAAGCACCAATGGTCTGGGTTGAATCTGCAGTAAACAACATTTTTCCATTAACATCAACTACTGTTTCTTATTGAACATTAAAATGTTCCTTTACTTGTGATTCTTCAGAGGATTTGATGCATCCACGGATAATCCATAAATCCATACAAACTCAGCAAATAGAGCTCTGGTATACTCTATAAATGCAGTTCCTGGTCATTTGTAGGCAAAGCAAGAATATGGATATAGAACCGTTTTACAATGGAGGAGCATAACTCATGTCTAATGGAATAATAAATAATTTAAGCCATGTTTTAAGGTGCTGTACCTCATAAAATGCAAAGACAGTTGAGGGCATTTATCCCACAGCCCTCTATTTGTGACAGTGAATATGAATGTGCAATTAACTCTGTACTATGGTACTGCCATTTGCTGATGGAAGCATGTCTAAAGAAAATTCTGATGACTTGCCTATTCTTTTCTGGCCACCCCATTCTTCTGTGTTGCTGATTTTACCTTCCATTGAGCTGATTCAACTTGCTGAAGAATCAAACAACTCAGTGCTCCCAAGCACATTGGGCTCTATTCTGCTCAAGAGAACCACAAATTCAGATTTGTAAGAGCCAGCAACGGGAAGTCCTTGGGAATGTGGTAATTCTTCTGAGAGAGAACAGATCAAGTGCAATCTGGGACAGCCCCGGGGGCAAATGGATTAATGATTGTTTACACAGGCACTGTCCAAATCAAGATAAGTCACGAGCACTCATTTCACAACTCTTTCTACTGAATGTGGAAATTAATTGGATGTTTTTTCATATAGTGTCCTCTGGGTGCTTTGTCTTTCACCTAGAAAACTTGATAATGGGGCCTAAGTTCCAGCATGGTGAAAGTTTTTTGCACTAAATGAATTCTAGGAATGAATCTTAACAAATTGCCATAACCTAGTTTTAGGCTTGAGAATATTGAGCTCTCCTCTTTTTAGGGAGGGCATGACTCTACTTTCATAGTGCTACAACTTTTTGTGGAGGGTATGAAGTGTTCCATAAGAACTGTTGCTGGAGTGGTCCATATAAACCTCAATATGGTTCCATGGTCACATATGTGTTGCCTTTTATCTTTGCAACCAAATAGCGTTGTGGTCTATTTGGGGATAACCACTCTCCTGGTGTGCTGCTTATTTTCATCACCACCTTGCTCTGATACTAGTCTTTCTGGATTCAAATCTTTTCCCTATTTGACATAAAAGTGATTATCGTCACTAGATGGCAGCATCTACTTCTTACCCTTCTGACTAGATGAGCCTTTGTCATTACAATATTTTCTTTCCC
>NW_005842508.1:373129-388454 GCF_000455745.1 Alligator sinensis
TTTCTTTTTGGATCTTTTAAGCCAGTGAATACTTTTGTGAATGCTATGCAGGACATGTCATGATAGAAACCCAAATCAGTTTCTTTAGGTGCCATGTAGAATTGGCAAACATCACTGGCCACCTAATCAAAATGGGCACTGTGGTATCTAGTCTGAGAGTTTCCATTCAGTTTTCAAAAAGACTAGTTAACTGTAACTCAGACTGAAGTTAAAAGTGTCCAAACAGTATTGCAGTATGATTCTGCTATTACATGGTTAATTTAAGTTCCCCTTTTTGTTTAGTTCCCAGAACTCTGGAGCAGATTTGAGTTGTTCCACGTCCCACGAAGTGTGGTGACTCTGGAAAGTCTCCTTGTGAGCATTTGTGGTGTGTGAAATGTAACCAACATCCTGATTTTCAGAGATGACAACCTCCTTTGACCTCCTCAGAAAGTTATAAGTGCTTTAGCTACTTGGCACTTTGAATATTAAGCCAATATTCAATATTCTCTCTTTCTCCAAAGGTTTGCCAGCAGCCTGATAGCTTTCTATTAAGCAGTTCATTGGTTTTCTTTTTTTCCCCATGTTTTCACCTCCTTTCTAGATGGAATTCCTGTACTGTGCAAGTTATACCTCATCTTCAGCGTAGGCTTCCATCATATTGCAACTTTCTTGCTTCATCCCTTAGTGGAGTAATTGTTAAGTAAAGAGCAGGTAAGGAAGTGCCCCAATATGTACCTGAGCTTGCTTAGCATCATCTGAGTAAAGTAATTAGCAATTAATAGGATACTGACTGGTGCAATGTTATTGTGAAAAGACTCTATCATCCTCCACTTCTTTTCCTTTGTTAATTGCAATTATACTAATTGCTTCTGACAGAATAGTGTCAAATTCCCTCTAGCAGATTGTAGAGACTATATTTTGCAGCATTTGCAAACTGGCATGACTCTTGAATCTGCTTAACAGAAGCCCCAAAAGAAGCTGAACTGCACCACTAGGTCAGACTGGAGTAGTCACTGTTACTTTATTTCAGGCTACCTGCCATTTATTTCCGGTTTGAAAAAAAAGAACTGGACTAACATCCATTTTTTTTTCCCAAAGTGTGGGCACCTTGAGTTGCTTTAGATGCCTCTGGCACAATAGATGAATTCTTTTTAAAGCCAAATGCTAGAGAACTGAGTAAGCTAGAAAAGCCGTGGGCCCTATGCCTTTCACAATTTTGAATAGTTTGAACCTCATCACATTGGCTCAGGGTAATATACAAGTTGATTATTAATGTAGGTGAAAAAATGAACTGGGAACATAAGCCACCTTCATCACAAGCAAGCATATGATTTTCCCTCGGTGTTCCTGCAACATTATTTAGGAGCTTTGTCCTTTGTCTCCTAGCAGTAAAATGGAAGATATTGGAATTTGTCTTTCATCTCGGGCTGACTTGGTCCTTTTGCCTCTTTGTAGAAAGATACAATTTTCACATAGAAATGAATCATTTACAGCATTACTGCTGACCAAAGTCATATACATTATGATATTTCCTGCCTTGGTAATCCCACCAACCACCCCACACACACTTGACTCAACTCCATTGTTCTAAATCCCTTTTGTGTAATCAGAGAAGTGAAAATCCTCATGAAAACTGCTGACTCGGTTCATGTGTTCTGCATTTAGCTAAAGCAATTGTCAATTGGAATGGAATGGCCTCAGAATCCACGGCATCTGACTACTTAAGGACAAATGCAAGGGAATCCGAGAACGCAAGACAATTTAAAAATGTGAGTATCAAGCCTGTCCTTTAGTTCCTCCACTGGCTCCCAGTTTAAGGTCTTGGTCTAATCTTCAAACCTATTAATGGTGCAAGTCCAATCAACATTAGAAACTGCATTTAAATCTAAGATCCACGTTCCTCTGAGACTATGCAGATCACAGTGCTCAGGCTAAAGTGTGTGGAAGACAGAGTCAAACAATGAAAAGCTGCTAGTTAAAGGCATTCTACTACAGAGGAAATTTTCAGAGGAAATTGGTTGAATAGAGTGCAGTTGTCTTCAGAAAAGATTTCCTCTTTGAAAAAGTTTTCTACCAGAGCCAGAGGTATTTGTTATCATTACAACTTCCTTTTCCCCTCTATCCTCTCAAGAAAAAACAATCAAACCAACTCCTCTGCTAGGGATTTCACTATTTCCCCTCTGTGTTGTATGGAAGAGTCTCTGATACTGTTGTGATGAGCAACGGCACAAACAGATCAAACAGTCTGTTTAAAAAAAAAAAATGACCAATCTACTAAATATTGCAAAAGAACATGAAAACTAATAACATATCTGCCTAAGTGTACTGTATTCTATTGCGTGATTGATGGGATTTTTCCCTGACTCAGTCTGGTTTCATGGGCCTGGCATTAAAAGTTTAATCCTGCTGTCATACAAGGAAGCAACTGGAATTTAATAGCTTGGTGTTAGACTACATAAGAATGACATATTACTAGACTAGCAGCTCAGTAAGACTATAATTCTAATAAGACCATAGGTTCCTGTAGCGATACCTGCACAGATATCTAGTCTGGGTTAATAGTGTTCAAACTGAGAAGCAGGGCCTTGAGGCCTGGGGCAGTGTCCCCCTTTTCCACCCTAGCCCGTGCATTCCTCTGCCCCTGAAACTGTTTCTCCATGTGCTATAGTTGTTTCTTTAGCTTCCAGCCATTGATCCTTATTACGTCTTTCTTTGTTAGGTTGAAGAACCCTTTGGTATCTTGCATCTTTTCTCCATTGACTTATACCCTTTGAAGTTCTCTCAATTTTCTTTTTGATAAATTAAGCAGGAGAAGCTAGATATATTTCACCATCAGGCATTTTCTTGAGCACCCAAATAATTCTTTCAGTTCTCTTCACTTCACTCAATTTTTAATGTCTTTAAAATGTGGACACCAGGCTCTAGAATATTTTAGTCCTATTATGTATCTCACCAAAATCACCTCCCTACTTCTGGTCGCCGTTCCAAGGATCACTCAAGCCAAATCTGCATTGTACTGGGAGATCACAACCAGAGAGGGCCTGCATTCTTTGTTTCTGAGATGCACAGCTTTCATTTTAGCTGTATTAAAATACATTTGTTTGAATGGACTCAATTTGGTTGTCTTGCCCAACACCATGACTGTGCCTTTTTCCTTATTACTTAGCATTATGCTGCTCTTTGTGTTATTCAGTGTTCTTATTTTTACTTCAAAATCATAGATGAAATAGCATTGGATCTATTGCCAGTGCCTACAGAATCCCATTAGAATCACTCCCATCTGGTTATGATTTCTCACCGATGACAACTTCATAAAATCTGCCAGTTTGCAAGCCTTAAATTTCTTTAATGTGCACTAATTATAACACTAAAAACCTTTGTGGGTCCTCCTCAAATGACCTATAAAAATCTAGCTATGTTAAGCACGGAGCTGGAAGAAGTATTTTCTTTATAGTTTTTCCTTATCTTGAATGAAGTCTTGCCATTGATTTGGTTTCTATCATCTAGTATATACCAAATGTTTGACCACAACTTCTTGGTTTAGATCCGTAGCACTGAGGTGCTCTTTCAGCTAAGCACTGCTTAGCTAATGTGAGGTGCATTCAGTTCAGCATAGTGCACAGATGGAATCACTTATTCAATTTAAAAAAGCAATTTTGGGTCCTAAACAATGGAATATTTTCAAGTAGACTCAGCCTCCTCCTGCTGTCTCCCAAAAAGAAGGTTAAATCATTTTATTTTCACATATTTTACATAAAACCTTTTGTGTTTTGTTTAAAAAGTGTCACTTTGAAACTTACCTGAATATATTTCCAAAAAAGTAAAATCAAGCATAGAAACACTTTCCTTCCCCCCCCACCCAGGAAAAAAACCCTCCACTCACAAGCCCCAAATAAAATAAAACATTTGATTTTGTGTTGAATAAAACATTTGGTCAATGGACTGAAAACTCTGTCATTTGCATAGCTCTATTTTAGGCTGACACCTGCAGACAAGCCCAATTTAACTCTGAAGTAAAGACCTACCCTGCAGTGACTCAGTGACAAATTTGGACATAGAACCCAGGATTCCTGGGGTCCTGTGCATGAATAGCTCAGTGATAGTTCTTTGTCTCTTCCTTTACTTACCTAGAAAAATGGATTTTATCCTAAACCTAGAGTCTGTGGGCACTTGTACATGCGATGGAAATTGCCTGTTTGTGCGGCTTAATTGTGCTACACTTTACATGTATGTGGGTTTTTGTGATATTTAAATGAGTTTGTTACATTACAAACTGAATCACATCCCGATGTATTTTAATTTGTACTGACACAAATTGTGACAACGCAGCCATCAATCTGTCACATGTACATGGTAATTCACTGAATGACATGTAATGAGCCCCTTTGTCCACCAGGTGTCACTTCAGTTTGCAGGTATTTGTGTGTAGCGGATGGTTTAGGACACCAGTGGATGTTTCAGGGCACAGCCTGACATGAATCAATCTTCTGCTGACCTGTTATTAGTATGTTATTAAATAAAGAATTCCAAGAAATCGATCTGCGGTTATTTTGCTTAGTGTGGTAGGTGTTTTAAGGGCCCCAAGGTGTGGTGGGAGGTTGCGGATCAGGGTGATCCTGGGCCTTTTTGGAGATCGATCAGCCTTGGTTGTATGCACTCCCTTATGTAGGATAGTGTGATGCATGCTGCTAATTAATAACCACTTGGCTGCTTTATGTGGGCTCCTGAGAGTGGTTTCATTTGCCGTTAAAAGCACCAAGCGGGCACCCGGTCCCAGGATTGCAGGTTCTAGCCTGTAGGCATCATCACATTTTTTGGTTTTGTTTTGCAGGCAGCCCCCCTGAAGACTACCTGCAGGTTACCAGGATGGACATGAGCTGACAGCACAGTCAGACCCATGTGGCCTCCTGGCAGTAGACAGCCCCAGGAAGCTGCCGCCACCTGTGTGGACCCCTGCACCTGCCCTGAATGGCCAGGATGTCCATCTGGGCCATGCTGCTCCTGGCTCCCCAGGGGGCTCCTGTTTGCCAGGGGCCCCGTCAGCCCTTAATCTACTCTGGTTAACGCAAGGAATCAATAAACACTTGGCCACCTTGTGGGCTGCCGAGAGCCGTTTCATTTGCCGTTAAAAGCAACAAGCAGGTGCTCGGTCCCAGGATTGCAAGTTCTAGCCTGCAGGCATTCATAACTTTTTTTAAAATTTTGTGCAGGCACCCCGCCCCTCCCCCAAAGCTGACCTGCAGTTTTACCGGGGTGGACACGAGCTGAAAGCACAGACCTATGGGACCTCCTTGCAGCAGACAGCCCTGGGAAGCCACTGCCACCTGCATGGACCCCTGTGCCCTTCTCCGGATGCTAGCAGTCAGCATGCTCACCTGGGCCATGCTGCCTCTGGTGCCGCAGGGGGCCCCTGATTGGCAGGCGACCCTGGGCCTTTGCCCTGTGGGCCCATGTGTTAATCCACCACTAGTACAGAATTAATAACCACTTGGCTGCTTTAAGTGGGCTGCTGAGTGTGGTTTCATTTGCCGTTTAAAGCTGTAAGTGGGTGTCCAATTCCAGCATTACAGGTTCTAGCCTGCAGGCATCATAACATTTTTTTCAGTGTGCAGGCCCAGCCCTGCCACCTGATCTTTAGTTTTACCAGGGCAGACACTTTTCCTGGTTCACTTGGTGACTAAGGCTTCAGCACCAGGGAAGGGACAGCCAGGGTCCTGGATGGTTGGAGGGGGTCAATCAGTCAGTTGGGCAGGGGCCCCTGGGAGCAGTGTCTGGGTCACTGAGGTTGTCAAGGGTTTTTTTCCTCCCTGTGACTCTCCAGACCCTCCCTGCTAGGGGCATCAAGTCCTTCAGAACATGCCGCGCTCAGACTTCAGCAGAACTTGCAACACTCACAGAGCATAGCTTTGCACAGCATAGCTCCCCAGACTTTGCCTGAAACCAGCCATAAGGAACCACTACTCTCCTTCACCCTGTACTGCTAAAACATCCCTTTTCGGCTTGCTGCAGCTGAATTGTCCTCCCAATGCCATTTATTCACTCTCCAGTTTTACATAAACCTAAAAAGTGGTATTCTGTGAGCCCACAGGACCCTGAAGTGCAGCCACTTTGTGAATAGTGGGTCAGTTCTGTCATAATTTGTTTCCTCACTGGCTATATCAGTGCTAAATGAAGATCAGATTAGGATGGCGAGATACTTCTGAGGCTTCTTGCCTGGCCCACCCACACCACCCTAGGCTCTAGTCCCCCCAGCATGCAGAGAGGCATGACAAAGTTCATAAAAAGCTTCTGTCTCTTGCCTCTGCAGAGCCAACATCTGTACATGGGGAAGAGTCCAGCATAGGTTCCTCAATACCTCAAGGTCCCATGCAAAGAGCCATGGTGTGGAGTGGCCTAAGAATGCTTTCTATCTGTAATCACAGGCAGAAAGCCAGTTCCTTTCTGAGCACATATACTTAGTACAGTGGGCAGGGGAGCTGTCAGTTGACAGCCTGGCACAGCCAAGTCATGTATTAGGCCAGGGAAGACTGCTCAGCAGTTCAGACTACACAGCACTGGTAGCAGTGTCTTGACACGTGGCTCAGTGCCATTGTGCCATGCCTAGACAGGGGCAGGGATGGCAGAGCAGGGCTTTCCCTATGGTTGCTGTGCTATGCCTTGTGTAAAGAAACTGGGACCTGCTGGGTGACAGACCCGTCAAGAACATGGTGCCCATAGCCCATACAACTTAAGGCTTGGCAAAGTTTATTTCCTGCACCTCTAAAACATCCCTTTTCAGCTGGTTACAGTGTAATTGACCCCTTTATTCCAGTCACTGGTTTTACAGAAACCCGACAAGAGGTGTTCTGTTAGCCTGAATGAGTGTTAAGAGCACCTAATTTACGACTAGCAGCTTAGTTCTGTCAGAATAACCCATAGCCCATTCAAATCAAAGGTTTTCAAAGGTATTTTTTTCTACTGGCTTCATTAGATTGTTCACTTACTATAGATTTTTGATTATTACTTATCATTACCTTCTAAATGCTGCTTTGTGGCTCATTACATTATGTAAATTATAAATTGTTTATGTAAATAAAGGCATCTATTTGCTTGACTTCATGTTCTCTCTGTGTATGGGGCAAGAGGAGGGACTTGCAGAAGCTTGATGGGCACGCGTGTCTTTCGGTGCGGACAGTTAGCATATATTCATCCCAGGCTGCATAGCTTTGTTCTTCTCGCTGCTAAATCAACAGCAGCTGACAAAGGGACCCACAGAAGAGCAGGTAAAACTGGAAAACCTGGTAAAACTCCAGATTGACTTTGGGAGGGGTGTCCACACACAATAAAATAATGTTATGATACCTGCAGGCTAGAACTTGCAATTCTGGGACTGGGTGCAGGCTTATTGCTTTTAACAGCAAATTAAACCACACTCAGAAGTCCAGATAAAGCAGCCAAGCACTTATAAATTCTGTGCATTAACTGCAGGGCTGGATTTAGGGCTAGTGGGGCCCCTGCCAATCAGCCAGGGGCAGTACGGCCCACCCAGGTGGGCATCCTGGCTGCAGCCATCCGGGGCAGGTGTGGGGGCCCCTGCAGGTGGCAGCAGCTTTCTGGGCATGGCTGCTGCCAGGAGGCACCATGGGTGGCCCCGCTCCTGTGCCCTGCCATCTTTGGGTGACCGCCAGCACCAGCGCTGCTGGGAAAGGGCAGAACAGCCCCTTCCGCCCTGCCTGTGCTGGCGGAGAGATCAGCAGAAGGGCATGTGGGCAGCCAGGGGTGGAGATGGTTCCACTTTCCCCCCCTCCCTGCCAAACTCCCTGCCACCATACCCTGAGGTATACCCACATGCTGGGCAAACACCTCCCCCCCCCAGTCCAAAGGTAGGCATGTCCTCTTTCATTAGTGCAATGTGTTTGAAGCAAGGCAAGGTTTCTTTGGCTTGGCTTAGATCCCCACCCCTCAAACCACACCTGTATAACCCTTCCCATTACAGCAGGTAGACATGGATGAAAATTAATTTTAATTTTACCAAAGCATTTACTTTATTGACAGTACCCTAAACAGAAACGAAATAACACTCCCCAAGTTCCTACAGAAGCAGCAGCAGTAACAACTAAGAGCCCAGCCCATCATATGATCTTCTTTCCCACCCATGCCCCCACTGTCTGACCTTCCCCTTTTTCCCAGCAGTGGCGGTCTCCTGGCCTTGCTAGGGTTAGGGCGCCTCTCACTTTGCAGCCACAGTGGCTGTCCCTGAGGTTGTTGCTATGGGGGGCTGATATGGGATAGTGGTCTCAATGAGGGTCAGCTCATGGATAGAGGCATGCTTTGTGGATCTCACATGTTTGGTCTGGGGGGAGCCACTTATGAACTGGGGCCAGGGTCATGTGCCTAAGGATGTCCACTCTAAACTTGCCCTCCAGTTAGCAGTTCTCCTCTATATTGGAATGGCACCATGTGGCCAGCTCAAGGAATTTATTTGTGCTGTCCATGATACCCCTTTGGAAGTCCCTTGTGCTGGCCATGCTTTTCATCTCTCTCTCTCTCTAGCCTCTCTAAGCGCCTACCAGATTTCATCCTGCCGGTCATCCACAATGTTTCCTCATGATTCCACAGCTGCCACCAAAGTGTCCATTAGGCTGTCTCTGCACCTTCACTGCCTGTGGCAGAATTCACGCATTTACTCGGCTTCCCGGAGAGCTGGTGTCCGCGCTTTGGGCTCACGTCCCTGGCTTCTATCAGGTGTGGTAGCTGGTAACAGGAATGGGGAAACAAAAGTGTTCACAGTCAAAGATCTCATCCCCACTCTCTAAACAGTTAACCCCCACCTAACCAACTTTAAGAGAAGCCACAGCACATTCACCTTCCTGTAAGCAAAACATTGCATGACTTCTCTAGTCACCCAAATCAATCTAATACCTCTTCCCCAAAACCTACAAGTCCTCGGGTGTGGACCATTGGGTGTCTTCAGCACTGACGCTGATCTTTGGGTCTCTGGAATTTCTGCTGTGTCACTCAAGTCCAGGGGGGACAGGATCATCGTGGCATCCAATGCATCCTCCTCCTCCTCTGTGTTATGCAGCCATTTTATCAGGGGACTGGGTGCTTGGTCAAGAGAACTTCTTGGCTGTCCCTGTCCACCAGCTCCTGTGAGCACTTGCCCCCAGCCTCCAACATGTTTCTTGAAAGAGTGGCAGGACAGTCTGTGGACCTTTGGCTAGGTGTGGCCTCCTGAACCTCCATTGTCCCGCATGAATGGAGGCAAGCCCTTGGTGAGAATGATAGACAGCTGGTAATAGAATGGGGCTATTGTGCATCTTGCTCCAGAATGAAAGTTGTTGTCCTTGGCCTGATGAAAAGCACATTTCAGGGCCTTGATCTTGCTGCAGCACTGCATCCAGTTCCAGTTGTGCCTGCGTGCCTTCATTTTCTTGGCAATGGCCACATAGACTGGCTTATTTTGTCTATTTTCCAGCTGCTCCAGAATATTTTATTCTGACCAAATATCCATCAAATCTTTCATTTTTTCCTGGGAGCAGCTGGGGCTCCAGTTTATGGACATATCTAGCTTCTGTTCTGAACCCTACAGACATTACTTGTACTTCAGTGTCTCCACTGAGTATTTTTTTATGGCCAAAATGCATCATTAAGAGAGAGCTCACTATGCTGTGACCAGAGTTGTGAGATGTTTTCTGGCGAAAACTGTGAGTAGTTATATAGACCTGTGCTTATAGAACCATTTTCTGAAATTCCACATATGCATAACTATGAAGGTGTGAACTGTGTCTTAGTACTGGCAGTCACGGAAATATGTTCATGTGACCTTTCCTAACAAAATACCTGTGACATCCATAGCCTGCTCCCAATTGTCCCCCATTGTCCAGAAGGATAGATTTTAATGGCTTTCTGCCAATCACACCCAAAAGTCTTTGGCTGGCACCTTTCCCTTCTAGCTCACACCCCTTCCCTGCACTGTCCCACCTATCAATCGCTCAACTGTTCTGGGGGTCTTTTTGGTCTGACGGGAGGGAAAAAGTGCGGATTGCCCATTCAGTGTTCTGCTCAGCACCCCCCATTTGACCGCTGAGCACTTGACAGATTTCAGTGGGTATTGCTAAAAACCCTAAAACCCCAAGTTTTTTGAGGAGGGCTGGTTACAGGAACATGGTGTGTTTAGGAATTGACTGGAGCAGGGCTGTTAATGCTGCCCTATTCCAAAACTAGGGGTAGGACAATTTCGAACCCTTGTGATATTACTTGATGGTTCTGGTGCCTCGGTGCCTGGTATAGCTGTTGAAATGCTAATGGGATCAATTAAAAATAGTACTGGCACCTCACACCTACATTTCTTCTCTAGCTTATTCTGGGGTGGGGGAAATTGCTGGGGTGATACTTTATGGTAGACCTATTCATTGGGCAGGTAAGCACAATTATCTGCACCCCTGGGCATATGAGAGCTTTCTGGGGTCATCCTATACCTCAAGTTTTTAAAGGACAGGCTGGACATGCCCCTCTCTCTCTACAGGCCAAGTACTCTGCTGTGCTGACACCCAATCCAAGGCCTCCTGAGCTAGCTAGGAATTGAAAGGTTAGCATGACTGTTATAATGCTCATGATCCTGTTCAACAGCCATACCTATTCAACCAGCCTCCCTAGTGCATGTTGGTGGTGCTGTGAGCTAAACAGTCCCCTTGTTGTGTGCTGCAAAACAACATGGCTTCGATGGATTGGGGAGATTACTGGTTTGGTGATGCCCCCTGCTGTAATTCAGTACCAGAGAGATCAGTGGGTGGACTATTATGCGATGCTCCCTGCAATAATTTACTGTAAATAGCACACTGAGATTTATTTGATTTAAGATCTGTCACTTGTACACAGTGATGGAAAAAATTAAAACCTATCGTTTCAATTTAGGGGGGCTTAGAATGAAACCCTGGGGCACTTGTACATGTGGTGGGGGTTTAATCCCCAAGGTTGCATTCTATGCCCTCTAAATTGAAACAGTGGGTTTTTAATTGAAACGCACCATTTCACTTTTTCTGTCACTTCACAGTGAGGGACCTGATTCTTTTTTTGTTTTTTGTTTTTTTTTGGAGTCTGCCTGCGGCTGGGGGACAGGGTGAGCTGCCGGCAGGCTGAGTGGCCCCTGAGCTGCGGGAGTCCCCAGTCCTTCCCCCTGCGGTGGTGGTGGCGGCAAACCCCAGGGCTGCCCAGGTGGGCTGTCAGTGGGCTGGGTTCTGCCCCAGGCAGCTTGGGGTCAGAGAAGAGTTGGATTGGGCTGGATGCTACCTCCAATCTGGGGCAACACCTGACCCACTAGCAGCCCGCCTGGGCAGCCTTGGGGGGCGCCGCTGCCACAGAGAAAAAGACCGGGGCCCTCTGCAGCTCAGGGGCCACTTGGCCTGCCAGCAGCTTGCCCCCTGACTGTGGTAGAGGTGGGCAGGCTCTGCTGGAAAAAAAAAAGGATCGGGTCCCTCACCACTTCACACCTACCTTTCTTCTCTGGCTTATTCTGGAGTGGGGAAAATTGCTGGGGTGATGCTTCATGGTAGACTTATTCATTGGTCAGGTAAGCACAATTATCTGCACTACAGTTATCTGCACAATTATCTGCAAGCGATGAGGGGCCCGATTGTTTTTTTCTGTGGAGCCTGCCCGCCTGTCCTGTGGCTGCGGGGGGAGCTGACAGCTGCAATGCATCATTGCAGACTAAACTACATCCAGATGTAGTTTAGTTTGTAACTATGTAAAGTCATTTAAAACCCCCAAAACTGTTGAGCAACTCAGGGACTAACTCAGAAGGGGCTGTACTCAACTAACTTCCTGCTGGGTAAATGAGATGACAACCACAGCCTTTTCTAAAGATGCCTCCATCACTGTGGGTTTGTCTGGAGTGATTTAAGAACTCTGTTGTTCCCAACCTATTTTAATGGCTGGATTGTGTGACACAAAAGATTTACAGTTACTGAGATTAATCCTTGGTTTATAAAGATCTTCTTTTCTTAGTATCGCTGTAGTGTTTTGGACAGCAGAATAGTTAGCTGTGAACAGATCCAGGCATCCAATCCTAATTAGCTATTTGGAACCTTTACAAGTCACGAGTCTACCAAATAACTTGTCCTTTCTTGTGACATGTGTTTCCAGGCTGCCAAGACTTGACATCTCATCTCCTGTATCTCTTCTGCTCTACTGCTTTTTTTTTCTCCCACTTTGCCTCTTGAATTTTCAGGCATGTTAATGTTTTCCCATCTGTCTCAGTTCTTTTTACATTTTTTAACCCTCCTAATATATGACACCTTGCACTTCAATGGGCATTACCTTCTCACTTCCTAATCCAGTGGGGGTCAACCTTTTTGGCAGGCATGCCACAAATTAACCCTTCACTTTTCCAAAGTGCCACTCCGATCCCTTTCCCTTACCCAATTTGATTCTCAGCTTTCTGCTCCCTGCCCTGTACTCCCTGACATACGCTCTGAGTTTCATTTTTGCTGGGAGGGAGCAGGTAGGGGGGAGTCTAAGATGATAGACATGTGGAAAGTTTTATGTATTTCAGGTGACATCCTTCTTCTTAAGGGAGGCCAGGGCCCCTGTACTCAGCACCTCTGTACCTTGACTCAGCTGCTGCTCAACCTTTTGTTTCCTGCCCTGTGCTGCCTGCTTGATCTAATGCTCTCTGCCCTCTCTGTCACTGATACCCTCTCCAGTTTGCTGCATGCCACAGGCAAAAGCTGCTTGTGCCACTTGAGGCACCTGTACTGTAGATTGCCCGCCCCTGCCTTAATCCATGCTCATCAGATTTTGGGGGGAAAACACACTGTGTAAAGCAGTGTCTGACAGCAAAAAAACCCCAGCCTAAATTGTAAAGCAGTAAAAAAGGATGCAATTAAAGCCAATCTTCCATTAGTTTCAAGATATTTGCTAAAGATTCAGTCTCATGACTGTGGATTCTGCATCCTTGTATGCCAGAGATTCCCAGAAAGAGCAAAGTGACTGGTTATCCTAAAATGATTTTTAGTGTATGAATCCCTGACCATAGTGCTACAAGGAAGCACTATTAAGAAAAAATGACTAATGTTATAATTACCTTTGTCCCTGACAACAAATGCTGGTGATAGGAGTAGCTGAGCAAGCACTGGAACTTGGTGCAGCTGTTGACAAACAGGGCCACCTCACCACAATGTTTTTGAAACAACACGACTACACAGGGTTTGCCTCTTTTTTTGACGTTTACGGTTAACCAGCATTAGGCACTGGTTAAGCTACAACAGTTGCTGACAGCCAGTGTCAGCCGTGTGTCATGCAGACAAGGATTTTGGCTTGTACTATAATAAACAAATGGAAATTCATGAAGGAAGCCCGAGTTCTGTGAGCAGGGAGCTTGCAGGTTTGGTCATCTCTGGTGTGATATGCTGGAGACTTGAACAAAAAAGTCAAATTTTCCTTCCAAATTTTCTATTCCTTCAGCCTTATACAGCAAGTAAATAACTACAGGTGTGCACACAATGCCTGAAACCTCTGTGTTAGTGCTATCGATAGCTATATAAAGATTCCCACTACACAACAGCCATATCTACACTGTAAATTTACCATGCCTGGCAACAGCACACTCAAGCACATTGTGCTGCTCTGTGCAGACTAAACCAGAAGCAATGTAGTCATGTCCATGAAGCACTTTTGGTGAGTGACAGCAGTGTCTACCCATATGCTAATTAACTCCCCAATGTCGCCTTGTAACCCACACACGGTCATGTGGCTATCCTGCTTCCAGGTTAGGAGGCAAGTATGTCTGCATGGAGGAGCATGGTGTGCTTTAGAGAGCATCTCTGCAAGGTATGGTAAGTGGACCATGTACATACAGTGGATGAGCAGGGATCCTGGTTTTATCTGATTAAAAAAAAAAAATCCCCAATTTTTGGAGTAAAAAAACTAACACAAAATCCACATTTTTTTCATGATTAAAATGAAACACCATTGTATATATATCTACAGTCTTCAGGGGTGCTTGGATAGATATATATAGTGGTGTTTCATTTTAATCATGGAAAAATGTGGATTCTGAATTACTTTTTTTACTCTGAAAAATTGGGGATTTTTTTAATCAGAGAAAACCAGGATCCCTGTGAATGAATTACTTGCACAATATTAAGTTTTGTAACGCCGATGAATTCAAATCTACAATATATCTCTATAATTTTAATAATCACAGATGCAAAAATGTCAAAGCCTCTTGCATAATAAAGACCATTGTACTTTACCAAATTAATTTCTGCTTCAGTTTCAATAGCTGTATAGCATATCAGAAAAGCATTAAATCTCGATATAAATATTTCCAGGCATAAGGAATCAATCACAGCCTTTGGAAAGTTGTTCCAGTGATTAATTTCTCACTGTTTTACACTAATACCTTATTTATGAGCTGAGCTTCAACATCTAGCCCATGGATCTTGTATCTGCTACACGAAATAGCTCTCTGTTATCAAGTTACTGTTCCCCATGTACACTCTTTGGTTATGATATATTGCCCCTTAACATTGTCATGTTGTCCTGTGGGGACAGGACAACTCAGGATCTTAAAATTGCACTGTTAGGCAGTAGGGTGTGACACAAAGCAATTAGGCACATACATGCACACTAGGCATGCACACACATGCTATGTGCATACACACACACACACACACACACTACCAGCTCAGGCACATACACATCCAAGATTACCAGTCTAAGCACATGCACACCTATCACCAATTCAAGCACATACACACTATTAACGCCAAAAATTAGACAAAAATCAGTTGTCAATACCCACACACTCAATACAAATACACGGATCACTAATTTGTATATCATGCACACAATTATATATATGTATATATTTGCCAGTTCACACACCTACACATACACACAGGGGAGTTCCTAACTTGGGTGTTGTGGGGTGTCTGTGTGCTTAGGGTACTTGGGATACCTAGGGTGCTTGGTGACTATGGGAAGGGAAGTCAAGGGTCAAAGATTTCCAGAAGGGGGGAGATGGATGGGGGTTAAGATGAGAAAGGGAAAAATAAGAGAGTGAAAGCTGCCAGGGCCAGGATTAGAACCAGAAGACTGGAGGGGAGCTGGGGTTACTTGAGGTTAATTGGTCTTAATTGATTAAAGGAAAACGCCCAAAGCTGGAAGAACAGAGGAGCAATGCTAGGGAGAAGCCAGCACAGAGGTTGGGACTGGAGCTGCGGAGGAACTGAAAGGTACGTGGGGAGAGGGAAAATGGGGCTGGGGGGACCTGGAGGCGGCTGTGGGGGAGCTGGAGAGGTTGCAGGGGGAACCAGGAGAATCTTAAGGGCGGGGGGGGGGGGGTGGGGGTGGTGTG
>NW_005842508.1:388643-392584 GCF_000455745.1 Alligator sinensis
GAAGGCAGAGGACAGAGGGCTAAAGCTGGGAAACCAAAGAGTAGGGTCAGCAGAGAGGGAGAGAAAGACAGAGCTGGGGGAGGTAGAGGCACCAAAGAGGAATGAGGCCCAGAGGAGGGTCAGAGAGATGGGGATTTAGTTGGGAGCCTGCAGCAAGACAGAGACCAACTTGGGGTCAAGAATATCAGTTTTATTAACCAGGCAGTATGCTATACAGCTCACTAAGTTATTGGTTCCTACACACACACAAGCACTGACACACGCACCCACACAGTGGTAGTAGGAGAGGAAAAAGTCTTGGTGGAGAGATTGAAGTTAAAGTGTGTAGGGATAGAGTCTAGGTCCTGTGCTTGGGGAAGAAAGGTGGATGATTGCTACCTATCCTGGGCTGAGAGTTGATCCTCGATGGCTAGTCGGGGTCTTCCCCAGCAAGGTGTTGTCCAGAGGGGGTCACTGGCAGGGCCTCTGGGTGGATAGGTGATGTGGCGCAGTGCTGAGAGGGCGTCCCAAGGAGGTCACACTTTACCACCCCTTTTATAGGGGTGGGCTACTTGTGCCTCCTATGGCAGGGACATGCCCAGACGCCCACATGCAGATCCACATGTCCTCATTGTCTGGTAGGACACAGTGGTGGGTTGCTGGTTTCTGTAGGGTCTTTGCCTTTCAAATGCTGGGTTTCTGGTGAGGTTCCCGGTTCCTGGGTGAGTCAGTGCAAGGCAATAGTCCAGTCGTTGAGTTGATTATTCAGTAGAGGCCTGCTACCATTGTATCTCAAGCACCCTCCTTCATCCCCATTCATTCAGGAACCAATTTACATGAGACTGGTTAGACATGAGTCACAGTTACAACATAGGTTACATCCAGGCAGAGGACACAGGATGAAGGCTTGACATACAAAATGGAAACTTGACATAACTTGACATTACTTATGCTAACTTACACATGTAGGCCTAAATCATATAGTATCAATTAAACAAAAACAGTAAAAATCAGTAAAACAGTAATCACATAGTAAAAATCAATATAAACATAATAATTATACAATATAAAACAGTGGATCAAAGGAGAAAGAGAAGAAAAAAAAACTTGCTACAAAAATGCTAATGCTTATCCTGTTTTAGCTTACTCATACTTATCTATAGGGAATAGAGAGGGAGAGAGAGAGTCAGAAATAGTTGGGGAAGGGAGGGAATGTATTTTAAAAGAAAAAAAAGAAAAAAAGAAAAGAAAAACTGGGGGTTTTGCTACAGTCTTTGATGATGTAAATAAATTGAGTTCCTTGAGTCTTGTACAAGTATAAAGCATTTTTTATGACTTTTGGTGCCTTGTTATGAACTCTATCCAATTATTCAATATCCTTCTTGAATTGTGACCATCAGAACTCTGTATTCCAGTGGCAGTCGCACCTGTGCCAAATATAGCACTAATGATAATTAAATTATTGTGCAGTACCAACTAAAATGCATTACAAAAGTCTTGTTACATCAGTGCTATTACCTTGAACCTTGGATGACTTGTACTTCATCATCAGGGATCCTGGTTTTCTCTGATTAAAAAAACAAAAACCCAACCTCAATTTTTCGGTTTAAAAAAGTAACCCCAAATCCACATTTTTCTGTTATTAAAATGAAATGCCACTAATATCTATATCTATATAGATAAATAAATCTATATATCTATCCATATAGATAGATATATAGATGTGTGTGTATATATACTGTGGTGTTTCCTTTAATCATGGGGAAAATGTAGATTTTGTATTACTTTTTTAAATCTGAAAAATGGGGATTTTTTTTCTTAATCGGAGAAAACCAGGATCCCTGTTTATCGAACAAGATAGTAAGCTATTTTGACGAGATCTGTTTTCAATAATTTTTCACTGTTGATTATCCTTAGCTCCTTTACTTTTTTATCATCCATTTTCTTATTTTGCCTGAAATCAGTGCCATTCCCTTTTTCCTTTTAAAATAGTAGTTCATGGTTAGTTTCCCCTCAGTTTTCTGGCACTTCCCCAAATAACTTATTTTTGCCTCCTTTAGTTTTACTGGATGCAGGTTTTCACATTTCCACCCCCAGTTCCTTTTTTACCCAGACATGCTTTCTAAACAAAGTATAACCAAGATCACATTTATGAGATCTGTGAGGTTTCAGTACTACTAGCAAAGTCAGGTTTATCCCCATAAATGAGTCACTTCAATTCCTTTTGTTTATTACTCAGGCTGCTATTGTTGAAGAGGCAATTAACCACTTTTCAGCTTTCTCACAAAAGGATGTAGTTTATTATTCCACCCAACCAAAGTCTTATAGCACATAACTAGCTGCTAGTCAGCTTTCAAAATTTTCTGTCTTTTTTGTTCCTGCTGTGGACCAGGAAAAATCCCTGAAAAGGGGATTTAGACATTCTTCTTCTTTAGTACTCTTCTAAGATTCCTGAAATCATCTATAATTGGTGAGTAGTACATGAAGCAATATGTGCCACTTATGAACATCACCACTGTCTGCTCACTGTAGAAACTTATCCAGTCTTGTATCTTGGTTCCAGGGAAAACAATATACCCATCCTGTCCCCGACAGAATATTTTTTTACAGTTCTTTTTAGCATACAATTCCTGACAAGGACTATCTGTCATTTTTGGATAACTGGAGATTTTGTGTAGAATGTGTTTGATAAGTTTGCAGATTGATTTGAGCAGCTCTATTTACTTACAGCATGTCCTTCCCAAGTCTGTTCCATTGGACTGGATAGATCCGTAAAGATGCTTTCTGAAGTTTCCGTTTTGAGATTCTGGTACTCCTGCCTGTGTGGATTGCCTTCTAGTCTTCTTTCTGGTGGTTACAGCCCCTCACCTCCTGGCCTGCAGCCCTGCAGAATGTCTCCTGATCTTCTTTGGTGCCTATAGACACCTATTTAATCAATTAATAGGCCTCTAATTAATCAGTTCTGCTCTGTGTTCTAATTAGAATGCTCCAGTGTCGCCTCACCATTATGTGTATTAAGCCCCCATGCATTACAAAAGGACTGTGGGAGCACTTTATCTAAAACTCATTAAATAAGCTTTAGATAAAGTGTCCCACAGCCATTTTGAAACATGTAGGCCTTAATACATGTGACAGTGAGCTGTTTAAATTAGTGGCTTTCTGTGAACCGCTTTAATTAAAATACATCCCCCACCGCCAAGCACATTTATAGGCAGCCCTTGCTTCCTGTGATTATGAATTGCCAATTCTTCTCTCTAAATTTCCACACTCAGGTTTCTTGATTGCTGTAACAACCTGCAGATTCCTGAAGGTTGGAACACAAGTTTTACTGGGGACATTTTGGAGGGTGACACCAGGAAGCTCAATGTGCTTGGAAAATTTTGCAGTAGCTCCAAGCATACAATACACCTCATGGCTGCAAGCAGCAGCACTGAACATACATCACTTCAAATGAAGATCGAATTTGTTGCAGTTCAAATGAAGTGCCTTTCTTATTGCCCAGGACTCTAGATATGAAATGATGCTGAGTTCCTGGGTTCTTTGAACTTGGGTTGGGGTGAGGTTTTCCAAGCCTGGCTGTCCAAGTACTCCTCAGCCTTTCTGATCTCCGAAGTCAAGCACTTGTCCTCCAAAGCCACCAGCATTTTCTTCCAGCACAGCTGCCAATTTGTACTTTATATAGTTTTCTTCTGACTTCAGGCAGGGAAGAAAACAGGGCACATAGGTTCACAGCCCAAGCTTATAATGCATGCAGTCCTGGGTCTGGAAAATAGAGTTTCTAAATAGTGACTGGGGTTGCTGAGATACGCACACTAGTGGCGAGACAACTCTTCTAGTTGTGTGCTGTCCCCTTGCCTCACTTCCTGAGGGAAGCAGCCAATTCAATTTGCTGCAAGGAACAAAAACAACATTTTCTCCCCTCTCATGAGAGTGAAGTTGGGGGCACTGAAGGAAGGTGCAGG
>NW_005842508.1:392594-409264 GCF_000455745.1 Alligator sinensis
ATATGCATGCCACTTTTGTCATGCTCCTGAGAACACCACTGGGAAGCTGGCCTCACCTAACACTCCTGTTCTGTATGTGCCTGACCCAGACATAGGACAGTGAAATCACCTGGAAGGCTCCTCCTTCTGCTGCTCCCAAGCTCTCTTTCTGATAGTAGAGGCAGGGGACACTTTAGGGAGGTTTCATTGCCTAGTGATTGGGTTTGGCAGATTCTGGGCACAAGTATGTGGGCCGGGTATGCTCCCTAGTGATAGTCTCAAGAGCACTATGGAAGCAGTAGAATAGAGCCCACTGTGACTCCACTCCCTCCTCTCACTCCCTGCCTCTGAGCAACCAGATAGCTTCCCTGATCCCCACTTTGAATGCCTGTACTGGTTAGAAGGTAAGGGGATGAAAAGCCCCCCTGGTGTACCAAATCCTGCAACCCCAGAAACTGGCACAGGGAGGCAACAACAGAAACTCCCACTTTTATATAGGAGATGCTGGGGATTAGGGTGACAAGCCAATGGGCTAAAGAGAAGGGGACAGACACAGCTAAATAAATATTAACATTAAGGTACATATGCTTAGGGTCTGGGTAACAGGAAGTAAACAGTGACCCCGGTGAAATCATCCACGAACAGGTAACTAGTAGATAATACTAACACCATGATGTACACAACTGAGAACCTTAAACCCTTCCGCAACCCCACCAGGATCCAAACCAGTCTCTGGTCCCTTAAAATACTTAACTGCTGTTTGCCTGGGCTCCATGTCTGAGCCCCGCTACTCAGTCGTAGCTCTGTCATTTCTTTTGAACCTATCTGGTCATGTGTCTGTCTCTCTCTGCCATGGTAATCCATACTCCAATGCTGCTCCTTCTGCTTTCTCCTGCCTCCTGCCACCTTCTGGAAGTTGTAGTGCACACTGCAGTCCATTCCTTCAGTCCCTTGGAGACTTCTGGGAGCTGCAGTTCACACAACAGTTCCTTTCTCCAGTCCTTGGAGGCTTCTAGCATTGTAGTTCATGTTACAACTTTATAGTACATGACATCCAATATCACACACATTACACTGGCTTGAAAGGTGAGAAAGGAACTCAACTGTAGCTGCTCTCCCCTCAAGGCCTGCGGCTATTGAAAACCCCCGAAGGGCAGAGATGTGGCAGGGAGAGTAGGGTAGAAATGATAGGTTTGGGGGGCATATTTTTGTAGCAGGCTTGCTTTTTGGAGTTTGGGTTGAGTCCCAGGCTTGAAATCTTGCTGTTTTGATTGGTGGAGCTCATCCCCCAATTACGAGGCAGCACGAGGAGTTCAGTCACACCCCTTTCCTGAGGGGGGGGGAGAGGGGGAGAGGAGTTCCCCCCGGAGAACACATCCGGGAGTGAGAAGAGAGAAGAGTGGGGCTTAGAAGAGCTGCTCAGCAGGGTGAAGCAGTAGCCTGAAGAGACCCTGAAGACTTCCATCAGCAGGGAACGACAGATGGCTCCAGCAACTAGGCTCTCGGTGTGCAGCACGGCATCCAGACCCTGGGAGCTGTGTGGGGCGGCTCAGGTCTGTAACCTCTGGCATGTGGCCAGAGACATGGTGCATGGAGCGCTTGGGCGGCTCAGGTCCTCAAACCCCGGAACGAGGCTGGGAGCTCGGTGCGGGAGGCACTGCATGGAGGGTCCGGGAGCAGACCGAGCCTGGTGCTGCACGAGGCAGCCCAGGCCTCCAACCCATAGCAAAAGGTTGAGTCCAGACAGCCAGACAGTGATCGGGCAACTGAGCCAGCAGATGGGGCCCAGACAGAGGTCCCAGAAGCCCTGCATAGCGGAGCCCTGTTCCAGGGGACAGCGATTTCCCCCCTCCCGAAGCCCACTGCAGGTGAGAGAACAGTCTGGCACAGAGGACGAGGACCACCCTCCAGGCCTGGGAGCCATGAGTTGCAGGGAAAAGAGGATTCCCACAGGGGAGGGGGAGTCCCCCCTGGTTAGTTATTAAGGGCTCCTGAAAGGGGAGGTCCCACTGGGAGGGCCCCCCCGAAAGTTACCAGCTTCTTTGTAGGGCTTGGGAAAAGCCCAAGGGCATTGGGGTTTCCCCTCGGGATTGAGTTTATCTTTAGGGTTCATCTGTTTCAGATCAGATACTTTACCTGTGACTTACCTGTATCTGGAGCACTGGTATAAGGTTTTATGTCATTTACCTAGAGGGTATTTCATAGATTTCATAGACATCAGGGCTGGAAGGGACCTCAGAAGATCATCGAGTCCAGCCCCCCGCCCAAAGGGCAGGAAGTCAGCTGGGGTCATAGGATCCAGTATTGTTTATGTTACTGGTTTAGATATCGTATAAATATATATATTATACATATGTTTTATATCCATGTTCCTTTCCCTTGTGATAAGTTAATGTAAATAAATTTGTATATAGTTAAGTCCCCTGACTGTCCTGACCTGGTTCTATAGGGAAACTGAGTGGTCTGCAGTTCCCACCCCACAGCACACCTGCGAGCTAACAATCCCCTTCAATTGGAGAAGGGGAGTATATACCCAAGTTACCTGGGCTACATTTTATTCAGACACTGCAGGAACAATTGATGGAGGGTCTGGAGATGGCACAACAAAAGGGGAGATAAACTAGCAAAGCCAGTGGAGCAGAAATGACAAGAGACTGAAGAGCTGGATTTCTTGAGGACTGGGATAGGTGTGATGGGGACAGGGTGGTCAGAAGACTGGGGTCAGGAAGGGTGCTAGGGGCAGAATCAATTGGTGGATAGCTAGATGGGCAGGTATGGGGATAACCCTAGACTGCCATACTTTTTTTGTAGACCACTCTAAGTGTTATTCAGATTGTTGTTCTGTTGTTGGCCGCCATGGTGTTTAGCATAGTAAGGTGTATGTGTGTATAATGTATGTGTATATGTATGTATGTATGTACACACACACACACACACTCACACACATATGTGAGGCTCTTACACCCGTTTAAATTGTCTCCAATATCTTCTACCTGCCAATCTTTTTTGCATGCGACTTAATGTGCACAACTAAATGTGTACTACTTGGATTAGAACTGAAACTTGGGGTTTTGTATGTTTGGGTCTATACTGTCATTCATTTTGCTCTGTGAGAAGGTTCTCTGATTCATTACCCACTAATATTCTGTAAGAAATCAAAACAGACCCACTGTGACGACAGCCAGTAAATGTATTTCATTTCTGCATTAGTATAACTAATACACACCACAGAAATGTGATCCAAGAGAATTAAAAAAAGAAGCAGCAAGAAATGGAAAGTTGTTTGGCCTGTATTCACAATTCAGTCTTCTCTAGAAAGATGGAGTCAGTAGGATGGAATGATTTCACTGAGATGAATTTAAAGAAAACAAATAATTGGTATTAAATGTATACAGCATTTATACTTACAGTAACCTATAATGCAGTAACCTATAATGTACTGTAAATTGTCTCAGTTGTGCGGTGTCCTCCCATTATATTACATATATTTAAAACTGACTTGCACTGCTTTATAAAAATAATTTCTCAACAATTATAGTTACATTTAATTTAAAAAACAAGACAAAACTATCTCATAGGGTTTTTCTCTGTTGTTCTTCCAAAATGCCCTTCCTATTCCCTGGGTGGGCTTTTTAACCCATCTGCTAATATGATCTTATATTTTAAAATATCACTCTTGTTCCCATTGCTCCAATTCAGGAGCAAATTCAGCAATTACATGAAATCTACATAGTTTATCTCCCTGTATCTTGAGTTGAATGCAATATTTTCCCCCTCTCGTATATTGTTGCTGTATGCTGTTAATAAATAATGCTATAGTTTGTCAAGGAAATGTCCAAATAGTAATGATAGCTAAAGTAATACCTGTATATATCCCTGAATTTAATTTTAACATCTGTAAAACACATTGGGATCATTCAAGATATAGGACAGAGCTGTTTTATAAATGCAGGTCTTACTGTAAATAATGTTATGACCTGCGAGACTAAGATATCCAGTACTTGGCAAGAGGTGAGTTTGAGATTGCCAACTGTTGAAGTGTATTGTCTTTTACAGTCCCTATTATCTCATTGCCTGCATATTTTATGTGATAAAAGTTTGGTTTATTTAGTTATTTTAAAATCTCATGTGAACTTGGAAGGTGGGGGAGGAGAGGAGGAAAATATTTTGGCTTTTTAGTGTGCTGAGATACAGAAAAAGGCCTACAAGGTGACAGTAGGTATTTCCTTTAAACAAATAAACAAAATGTGTATGTGTGTGGGGAGGGAGCGGGGGTGGTGGTGCTAGGGGTAGGGGGGAGGCAGTCTCTTTTTCTGATTATATTTTCCTAAGAGATCAAGCATGTAAACCCTTTCTTTTCTGGAGATTTATTTGGCTGGGGTGTAATGAGAACTTCAAAATCTTCAAGGAAGACTACACTAAAATTAAATTGATTGATTACCGGGGATCTTGGTTTTCACCAATTTTTTTTTTTTTTAATTCCAAATTTTTGATTTAAATAGAGTAACCCCAAATCCACATTTTCCCATGATTTAAATAAAACACAACTAATAAATGGTGTTTCATTTTAATTACAAAAAATGTGGATTTGGGGTTACTTTTAGGAAAGCAACAGAAGTGTGGGGGAGCTGCAGTTGGGCAGGGAGTGTGGGGCCATGGAGCCTGTACCCAGTGGGGTTGTGGGAACACAGAGCTTGAGTGGGCAGGGTGTGAGTGTGGGGGGGGGCAGGGGAGTGCAGGGACCTCCCCACACACAGCCTCTGCAGCTAACAGAAGCAGGTGGTGGGCCCTTGGGGAACTTGTGGCTTGTGCAGGTGCTGTCACCCAGCAGTGAGTGGCTCCACCCAGAGCTGCACGTGGTGGGAAGGTGTGCAGCCAGGCCAGCCCATCTCTATTGTGTGGGGCTCCCAGCGGCACACATGCAGCTCCTGGCACTCATGCACCACTGAGGTAAGCCCTACATGATAGAGCTGGCTGCTTCCCCCACCCCCTGCTTCCTGGCAGAGTCCCGGGATCTGCACATAGTGGCAGGGAGTGGGAAAGGCAACTGGCTCCATCGCATGGAGCTTCCCTTCAGGGTGCACAAGTGCTGGGAGCTGCAAATGTGCTGCTAGTAGCCCTGCACAATAGAAGCAGGTTGGCCTGGCTGTGCTCCTTGCTGCTGCATGAAGCTCTGGCTGGAGCTGCATGCTACTGGGTGGCAGTGCCTGTGTGGGCCACGAGTGCCCTGAGGGTCTGCCATCTGCTGCTGCTTGTGGTGGTGGCGGCTGTGTGCCATGGGGGGAAGTGTGGAGTGGGGGTCCCTCTCTGGGGATTGCCACCTTGTAGTGGTGGAGAGGCTTGTGTGTTCCAATGATCCGGACACCAATGCCATCAGGAGCTTTATGCTTCTGGTAGGGTAACCCATGGTGGCAAGGTCGAGAGGTAGGTTTCCTGACTAAGAATGATCCAAGAAGACCTCAAAGGCAGACCAGGCAGAAGAAAAGTATAACTCCCTTTGCAGCGGCTATGGAGCCGGATGAAAGCTGAAGCAGATCAAGGGTCTTCAATCATCTTGGATTCTATGCCATGGGTCTTCAATCCCTATCTGTCAAGGACCATGCGTTTGTTGGCAATATCCTCACACTAAAAGAAGTCACACAAAGGCGTCTTCCTTATGGAAACTATGCATCTCCTCTGCACAACAGGAAAGTCCTATGGCGATTGGTGAGTGGCGACGGGGACAGGACTGTGACATCTGGAAGTTCCTAGTCATGGATTGGCACGTATGTGGTGGGTGTTTGCTTCAGTTGTCTTGTTCAAGGACAGAGGCAGGAAGAGCAGTTCAGCAGCTGCACCCATGACTGAGCAGTCCTATTTAGGAGCCACTCTGCTCCCGCCACATGGGGAGGGAGCTATAAAAGGTGCCCCAACCATAGCCTGCCTCAATCAGTTCCTGGTTGGATAACCACATCCAGTGGGATCACCTCTATGCGGTCAGCAACACAGTGCCCACCCTTCCTGGAAACATCTGTTCTCACTGCGACAAGACATGTGGATCTAGAATTGGGCTATGGAGCCACCTGTGGCCTCACTATTAAGATCCTTGGAAGATTATCTTACTCATTTGCCAGTGATTGCCTGAGCTGGAGGGAGGTCCTCACACCCTCCCTTAGACCCCACAAACCTCACATACACACACTGCCCCCACAACCCCCACTACATATACACGACCCCCCCCACACATGCACTTACACCCACACACATCCTACCATATGCACACCCACTCCCAACCACACCCCACACACAATATACAAGATTAAGACTTTATTTTTGAGCTACTATGCAATCACCTCTATGTACACTATGCAAACACAAATCATGAAAACAATATTTTTTGTAATAAAACTAAAATAAGTTATAGTAGGTAGTAGGTGTTTCACTTTTAGTGCATGATTTGTTTTTTTTCTGGTGCCAAGTTGATAGGCCCCACCCCAGAGTACTTCTGGGGGCAAGGGGAGGGACTTTGTGTGGCAAATGTCGGAGGTTAGGAGCAGGATTTCTGGTCCCAAGATGGTGACCAGGAGGCAGGGAACCTGTCAAGGGGCAGGGCTACCCTTGTGACCCTCATCAGCATACCAAAACTGATTAAGTGGCCCTCTAGCCAAAATAATTGCCCATGCCAGGTGTAGGCCTACCAAAGCATACCCTTTGTCATCTTTATTACTGTACACCATGTGACATTAAAACTGTATAAAGAAGAACTAAACACAACAAAAGAAAATGAAACAAAACAAGCAAAATACCTACACTATATCATGCTGGTCCATATTGCCATTTTATTCCTTGAATTGAATCCTTTGGCATGGTTTGTTTCTGTATCAAATGAAAAACAGTGAAAGAAGCCCTATTTATCTTAATTATTTATTTCTTCTACCAGGCTTTGGCTACTCATAAGTCCATACAGCATATTTGACCGCTAACTACATGGATGCAGTACTAGTGAACAGAATGCAGAAAAGTCTGGATTGAGACGACAAGCTCCAGCTGGACTGAAACCAGCAAAATGTATGCAGGTGCACTGCAGCTCTGACCAAACTGGAGAAATGACACAGCTGACTATACGTTCTTTTCTCCCCCTTAATGCTTCAGCTTGTATAGATAAGCCAAACCCATTTGTTACAGATGATGAGCAGGGAGCCTGGTTTTCTCTGATTTAAAAAAAAATCCCCAATTTTCAGTTTAAAAAAAAGTAACCCCAAATCCAAATTTGTTGTGATTAGAATGAAACACCTCTGTCTATCTATCTATCTATATATCTATCTATCTATCTATCTATCTATCTGTGGTGTTTCATTTAAATCATGGAAAAATGTGGATTTGGGTTACTTTTTTTTAAACTAGAAATTGGGGATTTTTTTTAATTGGAGAAAATCAGGATCCCTTATGATGAGAGACACCTACTTGCATTAGATCATAAGGCCTCTGTTATTGTAGTAGTCTTGGAATGTTTTTGCAGCTATGACGGTCCAGGAAACATGCAAAATGGAAGGATTTTTTGGTGATATCTTGTATTGGACCAACTGTATTGTTGTGAGGGGTGTTAGACAAGTTTTCAGGTACAGGCTTTTTAAATAGACATTTCCTCTAATTAGTTGTGCCATAGGTAGAAGCAATGGCAGCTCTTAACTTCCTCTTCCCTTAAACTTTTATTTGCACTTTCTGGTTGATTGTGAATAACTTGATCACTTTTAATTAACCTGTTACATTTAAGATGGATTTTTGCTTCAGTAGGGCATCTCTGTCCACCAGGACAGGTGGAAGTCTAGTGATTATTTATTTTAGAGAAGAGATCATCTTCCAACACAAAAAGTCATTATGAAGAGGATGCTGAAACACTTCAGTGGCAAGTGTTACTCAAAATTGTTCTGTCACCTGGAGGCAGGAAAAGAAATAATGGGCTTAACTTGCCACTTGGTTAGATATTAAGATGAACTTTCAAACTACAAACATGATTAAAGAGTGTAGAACATTGTATAGAAAGGTCGTAAAATTTCCAATGCTGGAAGTTTTTAGGTTAGATAGTTATTTCTCTGGTGTGGTTTAGAAAGGAATGATCCTTCCTTGAGCAGAGACTTGTATGACAAATCTCTTTCAGTCATTTTTTATGATTCTAAGAAAATCTAACTTTGTAACTGGAGATAGCAGGTGAATTATGAAAAGTAGCTAAGAGCAGTAGATCATTGTCCCTTCCCTTGCTAGTATGGGACATAAAACTTCTGTCTGGGTGCTAGAAGGTAAAATAATAGAATAATTTGCCATATACTACATGATGATCTTCCCCAGTGGCATAACTGGAGGGATAGGGTACAGGCAATATGTGCAACCACACTGGATGCTGACTTGTGGGAGGGTTATGAAAAAAGGCAGCTTGTGTGGAAGGTGCACATGTGTGTTTGGGATTGCAACAACAACCAGAAGTGGCCGCTTCTGCTTTGGCCCAGGCACATCCTTACACTGCTGGTCTTTCTTCTCATATAACAGAGAAAAGAGTCACTTGTGATCCCATAACAGTTGTGAGGATCCAGTTGAAAACACAACAATTAAACATAGATTTTATCAAGTGGAGAAAGGAACAAAACTGATGGAAAAAGACAGCTGAACACTCAGTCAGGGTATGCGCTTGCCAAACAGGTCAGACATGTTCATTCCTTTTGGTGGATATCCCATCTACCAACAGCCACCACCAGAGGATGGGAAGGAAAGGAGCCCCCCAGAACTACATCATCATTCATCAGCCTGGATCAGACCTACTCAAAATTGTTCTGAACACAGCTCAGTTGCTTTTCTGAGAGGTCAGTGGAGGATGAATCTCTAATCTCATGCACTCACCCTAGAATGCTAAGCTTGAGTATGAAGGATGTGGGTGGAAAAGGTCTGCGTGGTGTAGCTCTGGAGGAAATGAAAGATTCATGCTGGGTGTTTTTGACCATTGTGTGCTGAGAAGGCCATGTCATATTGTGAAAAGCTTTTCCTGCTAGCACCAGCTATAAACAAAAATTTACTCAATCCCTATTTGCATTCATAGACTCTTTTAGGGAAGCTGGTGTCATTGAATAGTTTGGTTCTGTATTGCATTCATTTGATAGTGACCAAGGTGCTGGAGCACATCAGGGCAGCGCCTGATTCCCATGCCAGGATAAAGGCTTGTCTACTCACAGTATGTTTCTCCCCATGGATTTCTGGTCCTGCCCTCTGGGCAGCATGAAGTACAATGCCTCTCTCACAGTCACCCTGTTACGGGAAGATGGGCTTTTTCTTCACTATAGAATATCACAGTTAAACAAAGACACCACAGGTATTTATTACTAGCAAGCCTAGCCTCAAAGTAGGGGATGCTTCATTATCCCTGATTTACGGATGAACAAATAGAAACACAAGCACCCAGAAAGTTAAATGACTACAGAATAAACATACTTTTCTTACCATATTCTCAAGTGTTTCTTCTTTAAAGACTGCAGGCAATAAGCTCTGAAGCTCTTACCTTGTCCCAACTCCATCCGGTCCTCCATAGGACTAGGATACTTTTTCATCGAGATACTTCCAACTTAATCATCCTGCAGGACCTGAACAAATGAGGATAGGTTCCTTGAGCATGGACTCCAGGCAGAGCCACTGATCTGATCTGTGCCTGTTCTGAAGCACAGTGGTGGCAAGTGCTACTCAGAATGATATTCACAGTAGTATTTAACAGAAGAAAGATGGGACAGTATTACTCTCCCTCTAAAAATAAAGGAGACGGAGAAAGTGAAAGGGCATTATAAAAGTTCAGGGGAAGTCTTCATCCTGTGCATAGCCATGATGAAGTCAGGCCTGACAATACTGAGCCACCACACTTTGGCAAAATATGCTACGTGTATTAGCAGAGCATGCCCCATCCCCCTCTGCTTGGGATGAAATGAAATGACTGCGCTCCCATTCACAGTCACCCGGCATCCCCAGAGCCATGGATTGCAACAGAGGGCCAAGTGTTCATGTACTTTGGCTGTCTTGCCTGCAGTAAGGCTAATCGGACTGCCTGCTCTTATTCTTCATTTCATTTCTACCCTCCCATCTGTTTGATTTTTTTCTTAGAGCTGGCACCTCTTCTTTTACAGCTTTCTGTCAGCTACCAATGGGCCATTTGGCAGTTCTGAACTAATGCAGGGCCATAAATTAGAACTAGACTTGCTAAAAATCAATTGGCATAGAACATTTTGTGATGCAATATCGTTTTATTTTGTGTGGGCTTACTTTGCAAATTCCAGGAATTCACAATGGCTGTCCTAGTCTGTCATATGAGTCAACCCAGATCTCTTCTATACTTAATCATATGATAGTGGCTCAGTCAACTTAACTATATGTGTCTCTTGAATGAAATAATAAATAGAAATGTACATCTGAGTGGAGTTCCTTGATGATTCATTCGGTACAAGCTGCCACTATATAGCATCAAAGTTGCTCTACGATGTGCTCAAAAAAAAAGTTGTGGTCAGGAAGTCACAAGAACTGATTTGCATTGCTAACTGCACTTGTCTTCCCATGTGTCTGAGCTTCTATTCTATTTGCCTATCTGTAAAACAGGAACACTTAACCTACTGATACATTCCCTACAGTGTGGCTAGGATTGGTAGTAATAATCAAGACTTGTGATGTTTCTTGTTCAACTGTGATATTCTAGTGAGGAAAAAGCCCATCTTCCTGTAACAGGGTGACTGAGAGAGGCATTGTACTTCATGCTGCCCAGAGGGCAGGACCAGAAATCCATGGGGAGAAACATACTGTGAGTAGACAAGCCTTTATCCTGGCATGGGAATCAGGCGCTGCCCTGATGTGCTCCAGCACCTTGGTCACTATCAAATGAATGCAATACAGAACCAAACTATTCAATGACACCAGCTTCCCTAAAAGAGTCTATGAATGCAAATAGGGATTGAGTAAATTTTTGTTTATAGCTGGTGCTAGCAGGAAAAGCTTTTCACAATATGACATGGCCTTCTCAGCACACAATGGTCAAAAACACCCAGCATGAATCTTTCATTTCCTCCAGAGCTACACCACGCAGACCTTTTCCACCCACATCCTTCATACTCAAGCTTAGCATTCTAGGGTGATTGCATGAGATTAGAGATTCATCCTCTACTGACCTCTCAGAAAAGCAGCTGAGCTGTGTTCAGAACAATTCTGAGTAGGTCTGATCCAGGCTGATGAATGATGATGTAGTTCTGGGGGGCTTCTTTCCTTCCCATCCTCTGGTGGTGACTGTTGGCAGATGGAATATCCACCAAAAGGAATGAACATGTCTGACCTGTTTGGCAAGCACATACCCTGACCTAGAGTTCAGTTGTCTTTTCCATCAGTTTTGTTCTTTCTCCACTTGATAAAGTCTAGGTTTTTTTACTGTGTTTTCAACTGGATCCTCAAAACTATTATGGGATCACAAGTGACTCTATTATATGAGAAGGAAGATTGTCACAGGTCAAGCCAGTCTTTAAATTAAATTTAAAGTATTGTTTTGCTTGACCTGTTAGCACCCAGACAGATAATTTACGTCTTGTGGCAAGAGTTGGGGCTACTGTCTGATAGCCTTTTCCATCTGTAATAATGTAAGACCTGAGGCAGTGTTGCCCAGTCTTTGATCTGTGAAGCCATGTCATCTGCCCCATGTCTTTCCCCACAGGTATGGAAAGTTGGTAGTAGGGGAGTGGTATCAGCATAAATTGCTGCTCCCCTACTGCCAAATCTCTGGACCCATGGGGAACCCTGTGGGCTGGATCCGGTAGTCTTATGTGCTCCATTATGCTACCATGTGGGGTCACTCTGTGGACTGGTGGGGGGAATGGGTTTGGTCTGGTGCCCCAGATGTGGCCAGAATGCTGAATTTCACCCACAGGGTTAAAGGTTGAGAACCCACTGATTTATAAGGCCAGAGTCTTCTCTTTACTGAAGAAAGTAGAGTAGAGGGTCTGTTAAGCTACTGGATATTCTTTCAGAGTAGGGGAGTCCCAAGCCAAGATAGAGGATATTTCTGTACTGTGTAGGGTATTGAGAGCATCGCTATGCTGTGGCTAATTTTCATGTGATTTTCTTGTATTTTGGAGATGCAGCTAGCTTAAGAGCAAAGGTCAGGTGTTGAACTGGTGTAGAATCAGGCTCAGGGCCAGGCAGCCACAGTCAGCATAGGTGCAATGTTCCTGCTTAAGCAAAAATAATAAATATTGACAGCAATGTATATTTCATAGCATGTCCTTTTCCTTTATAGTTTATTTCTTTTTAATATAATTAACGTAATGTTGGCAACAGGTGCCTACTTGTTATCCTGCAAATGTGAAGTCTCTCTCCATTCTCAGAGCAGGTATAATTCAGGAACAAGCAGTTGCTTCACCGTGTTTAAAGTATGTCGATACAGACAGGAGGTTTCCCTCCTCTTCCGTCTCTTCCATTTCTAAAAAAAAGGCAGTGTGGTCATAATATCAGCAGTGGGTTAAATTTCTTAAGAATTATCCCAGGATCTTAATATTAAGCTGTGGAAATATGCTGAAACTTGATAAATAAAATGGTAGTTTTATAATAAGTTTCAATTTATTAAGAGTTTTTGAAGAGTTAACAAAGATTAATGTTTGACATGATAAACCCTTTATGCTAGCTTTATTTATTCATTGTATGGTTTCTTGGAGTGCTAAGAAGTCCAATAATTGAGTAAAACATCATTGCTGTAGTTGCTCCAGATAGCCTGGGTCAAAATGAATTCAGCCTAGTACATATAGACAACTCCTTTCTGCTGATGTGCTTATAGCCATGTTGGGCATACTATCCTTTTTGCTAACATTACTAAAGCAGGCCTAAAACATCTATAAACTCCTTCCATGCCACTTATAAATTAAATCTTAACATAATTTTTACAGTGGATTTTGTAATGCTTTAAGAAATAAACAGAAAAAAGATGATCCATTTTGGGTTTACAAACATTTAAAGCAGAGTGAATGAGGCGGAAAATCAGAACCTGTAATAATGTCCATGAAAATTAATAAGCAATCGTATTAAAGTCAAAGATGTGAAGATCAGCATCTAGCTAGTTGTTAAATAACTTTATTAAAATAGCTTCTATAACTTCTCATTAGTTCTGCTTATTCTTGTGGTAATTGGGAAATACAGCTATACTTTGAAACCACAAGCAGCCAGACCTATGTAAGTTATAGTTCGTCATAAAGAAGGAACCTTAGTCACATTTAGCAGTCATTTCCCCTGTTTGAGAAATCTGTACATACATTGTCCCTTCTTTCTCACAAAAACTCTCTCTCTCTGGAAGAAAAATAAGGTGTGTCCAGAAAGTTTTCTATTTGAAAGCTGATTGGGCAATGAGAGAGAATTTCTGCAGCGTGTGGTCTTGCATATAAACTCATCTGCTAGGACACTTCCAACTCCATGTGGAAGCGTAACCTACAGCTAGAAACTACACAAAGAAGTTCTGAGTACATAAATGCAGACTCACAGGTAAGTAAATGTGAGGGAAATATAGATCTTTTTTTCCTTAGGTTACATTATGGAGATTGCTGGATCAAAAAGTTTATGAACAAGGCAGCAAAATATTTTCATCAGGCAAATTATTTGAAGGAGAGAGAAGCTTTACTGCTATAGGATGGCATGTGTGCCTTAAGACCTAATAATGCAACAGGAACATTAACTTTTTAATTTAGTTTTAGGAAAGAGAGTAGCTAACATTCCACCCTACTTCCCAGGAAATATCCTGTAGATACAATACCAGGGGAAATGGTTTGATTTAGAAGTTGACTGGCAATAAGAGAGAATTTCTGCAGTGCTTGGACTTGTATATAAATTGATCTGCTAGGACACTTCTTACTCCATGTGGAAGCTTACCCTACAGATAGAAATTACACCAAACTCCTTGTGGCTTTGCTTTATTATTATTATTATTATTATTATTATTATTTTGTCAATTGTGTGTATGAAACAATCAACCTTATCTTGAAAACAGGCTGTGATAGTCAAATTAGCTGTAATTAGCTAAACTGAGGTCCTGGAATGGAGAAAGTTTGAAAAAATATAATGTGAATGGTATTTAGAGAATGAATACTTTCTTCATAAGTAGAAGAAAGGTATGTCCACATATGTCTATATCCAAATCTGATATGTGTATGTATGTAATGGAAGATCTATGGGTTTGTCTAGTTTTTTTTGGTCATAATGGAAGGTAAATCCCTCTCATCATCTGATAATTGCCCTGTAAGGTAGTGATAGTGTTAGACGTCTTTTAGTGTGTGTTTGTGTGTATAGCATGTACAGATGCACATAAGCAATATATGCATGTAACATTAGTATGTTTGCGCATATATAGCATTTTACATGCCTGCTGTAGACACAGCTTATGTATGTAAACTTGGAATTTTACATTCTATGTATACTGTATATCTATTCAACTTGCTGCATGTAGCATGAGTTACTATGCTGAAATGAAGGGAACTATACCGATTTAAAACTGGCATGAGATAAAAAAGATAAAAACTACCAAAGAAAAAAAGAAAAAGGATTCCAGTTTGTTTTGTATAAGGAAAGCTATAGCTTATCCTTGCTAAGTGAACACATGTGATAGTTAATAATTTACAGGCAGTAGAGCAGCTTTTTCCTCTGTCCATGTCTCAGGGTGGTTTCTGTTGATGCCCTGGGTTTTTCTCTCTGCTTGTGTGCCCAAATAATAGAATATTGAATCTGAAAACTCTTTTGCGTGCATGCAAACTTAACATAGAATTCTGTGGCAGCACATGCAACTTGGGTGCACAGTTGTGTGTGCCAATTCCACTCCCCCCCCCCCGCAAAAAAACCAAACAAACAAACCACCACAACAACAACAAAAATAGTGTGAAAAGTTGACTTTAGCTGTGCCTCCGCTGCAGTCAGAAAGTATGACTGGCAACATTGGTAGCATTAGAGCTGTGCAAAATTTCACCAGCTGTTTCATTTCAATGCTGTTTTGTCTGGTTTTGATCTCAAAACAGAGAAATTGAAACAAAACGAAGGGCACCAAACAAACAAACCACCACAACAACAACAAAAATAGTGTGAAAAGTTGACTTTAGCTGTGCCTCCGCTGCAGTCAGAAAGTATGACTGGCAACATTGGTAGCATTAGAGCTGTGCAAAATTTCACCAGCTGTTTCATTTCAATGCTGTTTTGTCTGGTTTTGATCTCAAAACAGAGAAATTGAAACAAAACGAAGGGCTTTGAAACAGCCTTGAAACAAAACAAGGGCAGTTGAAACATTCTGAAAGTTTTGAAACATTTTGAGTTTTGAAGCTCAAGCTGGGCTTGCCTGCAGGGAAACAGAAAGTACGAGGGAGAGGGAAGAGGAGCGAAGAGGTGGGGAAGGGGTCAGGGGAAGGACTGCTCTGATATTTGACAGGTGTAGCTAGCCAGTGACTGTGATCCTTCCCTGAGGTCCCTTCCAATCCCAGTGCTCTGGGGGAGGGATGGAAAAACAGCATAAAAGGCAGCATTGTTTGAACTGGCCTGCTTTCTCCCTTGGGGTCTGACAGTTACTGAGCTGTCTTCCAGCAGTTCAGGAGCTTTAGACAATGAAGGCTACTACTACCATTGATTTGAATGATTTCCTACTAGCAAGTGGGATTCCAGAATACCTTTTGCTTTCTTCTAGACCCTTTTATTTTCTTACTATATTCATTGATTTATTCTTTTCAATTTTATAATTATATTGGATATTACACTATAGAATTTATACAGGAAGGGAGATACATTTATATTTTATTTCTATACATTTATACCTTGCATCATATACATACATACCTGTAACAGGGGATCTTCTCTGGGCTCATCTACCAATTGCCCCACCCACCTGTTCTGGGCCAACTGCCCACCTCTTCTCCTGCCACACCTTTGTTGTTATCTAATTAATGATCTTAATTAGGTGGGAGGCTGCCCATTTTCTTGCCCTGATGCCAGGGGGTGCGATCTGTGGCTCTGTATCTCCCCTGTACCACAGCCTATGCCTCGCAGATGGCATCCACAGGCCCCACTCTAGGCCCCAGAATCCTCCCAATCAGACCCCCCCCACCCATCTAGGTTCCTCTCCTCAGGCAGCCTACTCTGCCTTCATTCAGGGCTGCCTAGCTTCTTGATCTGTTCCCCCTTATGGGTGTGGTCCCCCCAGGACCTTTAACTACACTGGCCTGGCCTCACCTCCAGGCGAGTCAGAATCCCAGGCCTTCAGCTCTGGGCGTCCCTTGTGGTGGGCCCCTGGCCCTTTGACCCTTCTGGTCCTGGCCCCAGCATTGACCAGTCAGGGGATTTCAAATCAAGCTTGTGAGTCTATAGCCCTCTCTCTCTTGGGTCCACCTTCCTGACCCTTCTATGGGGTGACCCAGCCGGTTGTGGGAGCTAGGGTTATTAAGGTGCCCCAACCCTCCTTTCACCAGGGTGATAACTGGCCTGGCATTTCCTGGGGGCTCCCATGCCATTGAGAGCTCCACCAGGCCACCTACTTCTGGCACGTGCAGTTTTAGGTCATGCCCAGGACCAGGAGCCTCCTAGCCATCCCCTAGAGCTCCTCCCTTACCTCCAGGATGATATGTAAAGCCTTGCAGCCAGGCAATGTTACTGCCTAGCCTGCCAGTAGGGAACTGATCTATTTATATAGGCAG
>NW_005842508.1:409294-410690 GCF_000455745.1 Alligator sinensis
GAGGTCTAAAGGTGGCAGCCACCAACAGTCCCCTGCCACAATACCTTATAGCATTTATATAGGAAGGGAGATACTTTTCTACTTTGTGGCAAAAACATACACACCTTATGGAATTTATATAGGAATGCAGATACATTTATATTTTGCAGCATAGTTTCATAGTAGCTAGGGTCAGGAGGGACCTGAATAGATCATCTAGCCTGACCCCCTGCCACAGGCAGGGAAGGCCAGACAGGTGATCATCCAACCTCCTCTTGAATTTGCCCAAGGTAGGGGTGAGGACCACTTCCCTGGGAAGTTGGTTCCAGATTTTGACTACTCTAACTGTAAAAAATTGCCTTCTGATCTCTAACCTAAACCTATTCTCTATCAGCTTATTACCATTGCTCCTTGTCACCCCAGGTGATGCTGGGGAGAAAAAGGCTCTACCTATTTGCTGTTGATCTCCCCTGATGAGTTTGTAGGCAGCCACTAGGTCCCCCCTCAGCCTCCTCTTGCTGAGGGTGAACAGGTTCAGGTCCTTCAGTCTCTCCTTGCAGATCCTGTCCTGCTGACCTCTCACCAAGCAGGTGGCCCTCCTCTGAACCCTCTCCAGGCTGGCCACATCCCTTTTGAAGTGTGGTGCCCAGTCCTGGACGCAGTACTCTAACTGCGGTCTGACCAAAGTCGCATAGAGGGGGAGTATCACCTCTCTGGACTGGCTTGAGATGCACCTTTGGATGCATGACAAGGTATGGCTGGCCTTGCTGGCTGCGATCTGGCATCAGCAGCTCATGTTCATCTTGGAGTCAATAATGACTCTAAGATCCCATTCTGCCTCTGTGCTTTCAAGAAGGGAACTCCCCAGCCTGTATGTATGCTGTGGATTCCTTCTTCCAAGATGCAGCACCCTGCATTTATCTACATTGAACCGCATCCTATTCTCGTCTGCCCACTTTTGCATATAGATACATACCTTATAGAATGTATATAGGACTGCAGATAGATTTATATATTTATATAAAAACAAGACACTATGAAACATACTCCAAGAGGAGTGGTTGCTCCTCAAGGGAGCGATCCTCAATGCACAAACTAAGCCTATTCCATCTCAGAGGAAAGGCAGCAAGAGGGCACAGCAGCCCCCCTGGCTCTCCAGGGACCTAGCAGATCTCCTGAGGCTAAAAAGAAAGGCCTACAAAGGGTGGAGGATGGGAGTCACCTCCAAGGAGGATTATTCTGCACTGGTCCGGTCCTGTAGGGAGCAGACCAGGAAAGCCAAGGCTGCAACTGAACTCCAGCTAGCTTTGAGCATCAAGGACAATAAGAAGTCCTTTTTCAGATATGTGGGGAGCCGGAGGAAAAGCAGGGGCAACATTGGACCCCTGCTGACCCAGATGGGGCAACTGACAACTGA
>NW_005842508.1:411886-432233 GCF_000455745.1 Alligator sinensis
GCTTTCATCCATAGATGCTTCTCAAGCAAATCCCGGGACGTCATTCTCCCCCTGTACTCGGCCTTAGTGAGGCCGCAGCTGGAGTACTGTGTCCAGTTTTGGGCTCCACAATTCAAAAAGGATGTGGAGAAGCTTGAGAGAGTCCAGAGAAGAGCCACGCGCATGATCAGAGGTCAGGGAAGCAGACCCTACGATGACAGGCTGAGAGCCCTGGGGCTCTTTAGCCTGAAAAAGCGCAGGCTTAGGGGTGATCTGATGGCCACCTACAAGTTTATCAGGGGTGACCACCAGTATCTGGGGGAACGTTTGTTCACCAGAGTGCCCCAAGGGATGACGAGGTCGAATGGTCACAAACTACTTCAAGATCGTTTCAGGCTGGACATAAGGAAGAATTTCTTTACTGTCCGAGCCCCCAAGGTCTGGAACAGCTTGCCACCGGAGGTGGTTCAAGCGCCTTCATTGAACACCTTCAAGATGAAACTGGATGCTTATCTTGCTGGGATCCTATGACCCCAGCTGACTTCCTGCCCTTTGGGCAGGGGGCTGGACTCGATGATCTTCCGAGGTCCCTTCCAGCCCTGATGATGTCTATGAAATACCATGGAGCATGGTGGAAAGACAGCTGACATGAGTTTATTTACCTACTACCTAGGAGGCTGATGAAGTGAAGTTCATAGGCCCAGCTTTGAAAAGTGGTTTGTAAATTCCCTTTCAGTATCAGGCCTGAGAGACTGGAGACAAAGTGGGGTTTTTTGTGAGAAATGTGCCCCCACAGGTAGTTGGGTATTGTCTTTGATAGATTCTGGTGTGCAGTTTGTAGGGGTACTGGAGATTGTTGGTAGGTTTTGTGTTTTGGTCTGTAGGAAGATGTCTTCTGGTGATGAGCTTAGCAAGGTTTGGTGCTTGTTTGAATTTACAAACCACTTTTCACAGCCTGGCCTATGAACTTCATTTCATCAGCCACCTTGGTACAGAAACTCATGGACTCAATATAGACATTGGATTTATGACACACTACAACCTGCTGGACATCTGACTCCCCAGGTACCTCTCCACTTTTATCTGTGCTGCTACATCCCCCTTTCCTCCCTCACGCCAGCCTGTCCCTCCCTCCTTGATGCCTCCATTTCCATTTTCACTGAATGGCTTTCTTGCCTGCATTGCATGCCAGCCTCTGGCTTCTTTACTATTCCTTCCATCCACAAACAACAGACCAACTGCAGGTGTTTCTTCAGTCAGACAAAGGGTTTTTCAACCTGAAAGATTGCTAAGATATATTTCTGTAACTATTCAGTTTGTCTGCTAAAACATACTAGATTAGATTGACTCAAAGGAAAGGACCTTGTCTGCCAGTGCCATGTCCTTAGACCAACACTCCTAGCACCTGACTGGAAGGAAGCAGGGCCCTGGGCACATCTAAGCCCCAGATCTGGGGCTGGCAGGGAGAGTTCTGTGGCAGCTCCTGGAGAAGAAGCTGCTGCAGAGAGGAAAGAAAGGCTCCATTACAGTTTGGCTGCCTAAGATGCTGCTGGTGCTACTGTGCTGATGCTCACTAAGTTATTATTTTACCTGTTGTCATTTAAAGTTGTGTTCTGAGCTGAGGCTGTAGGGGAGGAGGAGCCCTCATTGGGGCACACTACTATGTCGTGTAGATGCCCCAGCGCCCGTGAGAGCACGCCTTAACACACACACAGTGTCACCCATGTCATGAGTTTTGCTTGTCAGTAGCCTGAGGTGCAATTTCCCAGAAATCCCTGCACCTATCTCCTTGAAAGCTGGTATGCTTTATGGCCTCAGCAGGGCCTAGCATGCCTGCAGTTTTCACCCTGCTGTGCCTTAACACACACGAGATACAGTTTTGCTTTCAAGATTTGAGGTGCAGTTTCCCAGAAACCCCTGCACTTATCTCCTTGAAACTTGGCAGGCTTCATGGCCTCAGAAGGGGCTACCATCCCTGAAAATGTCATCTGAATCAGGCAGGAAATGACAAAATTATAGGCAGTTTTGTGCTTCCCCATTATAGCCTATGGGCAAAATGTCAAAACAGCAAAACAGTTTTGACGAAACAAAACGAACAGTGGTTTCAAAACAAAATGAGAGTTGGAATGAAACACTGTCCCATTGAAATGTTGAAACAGAGTTGAAATGGAATGGTGCTGTTACGCACAGCCCTAGTAAGCATATCCCAGTTTTTAATCTATCTCTTCTGGGTAACCACAACAGTGAAGAGCATGGGCTTCAATGTCAGCTATGCAAAACAGTCAGAGACTCTAGGTATATGCTTACCAAAGTGTCTAAAGCTGGTGCTGCGCTGTCTTCACTGATAATCTCACCCAAAATCACTAGATTAAAACTAATTTACACATATGTGCCAACACCACTTTTGACTGCAGTGCAAACAAAGCCTTTGACTTTCCAGTATTAGATTCCAGTGGGGGTGGGGGGAGGTTGTTTCACAAAGCACTTTGGGGACTGTAGCATTCTGTGGCCTGTCTCATGCTTTTCAAGAAGTGAAAAGAATGTGGCACAGCTGATCTGCATATAACAGCCAGACCCTATCATTCCACAAGTCGCATGCCATGGCAGGGGTAATGTTGGGTTTGATAGACTAGCATAAAGCTAAACATGGTTTGTATTCTCCTCACTTTATTTATAGAGTACAACGTTTGCCATGTTGCAAGCAGAATCAGCAGTTCAGTAACAATCAACACTAGCTGGGCTGAAAAACCAATGACTTAATTCAGTTCTAGGTTGAAGTCTGCATTTAAGGAATGGGGGGAAATGACATGAGTCTGTTTCCTCAAGCTAACCTATGAGGGTTTTTTTGGGGGGGGGCGAGAGGGGAGGGGGGCAGGGTCTGGGGATTAGTGTGAAGTGCCAGAGCAGTGTTATTAAATGCATCCTATAATGTAAGCTGTTGGCACCAATGTGGGTTTGCAGAGTCTTGGTTCTCTTGTATCTTATGTTCTCCAAGGTGTGATACCAACTGGTGTTGTATCTGGAGTCAGTGTAGGGTCTTTAAATGGAAATATGCGTGTCTACCTATTTGTCTAGCATCCTTGAAAATGGAGTGTTACCTTATGCTAATAGTCCACTCACCAGGTGAATGTTCTGGCTTTCATCTCAAATTTTTGAGCCAGCAAAATTTTTATTTTTTGATGGTGGGGGAGAAGAGTATTCTTCTTGGACCATTCCAGTCCTTGCTTAGAAGGGAACTAGAGCCAACATGGATGTGGCTCCAGAATTTGATCAGAATTGTAAGAAAGACCATTTACCCTGTGGCATTTCTCAAGTGTTGATAAATAGGTTCTAGCTCATACTCAATTCTGGCCCCAAGATTATATATTAGTCCATTGGATTGTAGCATGTTACATTTTGAAGTTTTCTGTTCTGAGCATTTTTTTTTATCTTAGAGCTCAGTTTTGTTGTGTTTTTCAGTTAATGTGATGACTTGTTAGGGGCTTAGAATCTGAAGGAGGAAGGATCCCTTAACAAGTCATCACATTAACTGAAAAATACAACAAAACTGATCTGGGACTCCTTTCTCCTTCAGATCTACAGGGCCATTTATACCATAGCTTAGAGGTGAAGGCATCTTTTTGTTTACAGTGGGTGCTCTAAAGCTAGCTAGATATAAGAGTGATATGACAAGAGCAGTTAACACTGAATATTATTATTTTTTAAAACTAACTGTGTTATATACTTGATCTTCTTACCTGCAGGTTTCAGGATGCTGTTTCCCATTTTTCTCATTCCCATTTCTTGTGGACAAAGACACCTGCGCTCTTGCTTGCAATCTCTTTTTGCACAATGGATGCATCTGCATTTAGAATCCAACCTGTGAAAAGCATAGGTAAAGGCAAATCTTGGGTCAGAATTTTAGCTAGCTTGATAATGTGGTTGACCAGTGCTAATGTGAAACAATTTCTCTGGTTTATGTAGAGCAATGCCAGGACCACACGGTATATTTCAAACACTACTTTGTACTAAGAGGAGAAGCTGTGATTCTGAAATGCTCTTCCTCGAGTCATGGGTCTTTGGCCTTTTCTGACCTCTCTCTCAATCTGACATGGCATAAAAATGATTCACAACCCGTGATCTCAGGAGAAGATAAAGAACAGAGAATTCAGGCAAAAGGTGATACTCTTTGGTTCTTACCAGCATCACTAGAGGACACAGGAGTATATGTCTGCACTCAAAGGTAGGTTTGTAAATTAAACAAATTGTCTATGTCTAAGGATGAAGGGCACTTAAAATACGAATGTCTGAGGGTTAAAGCTCATTCACTTGTGCTAAGTGTTCTCTGAGTGTCTCAAAGTTATGCTACTTCAGGATAAGGTTGATGCTGGGCCATACTGCCTAGCTCATGTTAGGGTCACCTCAGTCTACTCCATGGAGATAAAACAAGCAATTTGCAGTCCTCCAGAATCCCAGAATGCACTGCTCCCAGCCCAGATAGAGCAAGGATAGCACCCAGGTGACCTGGCTTCTAGTCACACCCCTGCTCACCAGCTTTCTCATAGCAAGTCAGAGCAAGCAAGAAATAAAATTAGCCCTTAACATGTGACCACTCACAGCAGGTGCATTGACAAGTGCAGTTAGAACATAGTAATAAACTCCAGTGCAGTTTGCAATGGAGTTGATTTCTCCTGAGTGCAGTATTTACACATGCACCCGAAACTGCAGCACATTGAGCTGGGTCGGAGCAGCCCTGGGCTGGTGGGGAGCCTGGGGGATTAGTCTGCCAACTCAGGGGTGCTCCAGCCTGGCTCAGTGCTGCGGAGGGGCTGGCTGGGGCACAAGGGTGTTATAGTGCGGGGCTAGCTGGCAGGCAGCCCCTGTACAGTAGCACTCTCAGTCAGCCCCAGTCACCATCTGCATGTGTATTTTGATGCATGTAACTACTCTGTTATAGGATAGTACTTGTCCCCGACAGTAGTGAAGTTAATTAATTTACTGGGCACTAATATGTCAACACAATATTCAAAGGAAAGTTTCAGACATTAAATCTAAAGAACCAGCAACAAGCTCAGAGTCTGCTAAAAGCAATACTGGTCCAAGATCCCTGCCCATAACCTAGTACAGGCAGTCCTCGACTTACAACATTTTGAGTTACAACATTTTGCACTTACAACATTTATAAATTGACACCCTATTTCAACTTTCTGACGTCAGTTTTGACTTTACAATGCTTAATTCGATGCAATGCCATGCTAGTGAACACATTCACTGTGTCACCCCTCTCCCTGGAGAACATCTGTCCAAGCTTCCTTGGATACTTTCTTTAAGAAAGCAGACAAGACTCCAGAAAAACCTGTAGCCAAGACTCCTGAGAAGACTCCAGCCAAGAACCCTTCAAAAAGTCCAACCAAGAGCCTTTCAAAAAGTCCAGCAGTCATCTCAAAGATGTCCTTCCAAATCAATGTGATTGCTAATTACAATATAAATACATTAATGTAGCTATATTACTCATCTATAATTGATTGAGTACAAAGTTATGGATTATTTTTGGTGAAAATAGGGTATCAGGCATTGGTTCAAGAACTAATCCTCCATTTATAACATTGTTTCCTATGGGAAAATCAGTTCTGAGTTACAGCATTTCGAATTAAAACGTGGTTTTCAGGAACCAATTGTGTCATAAGTCTGCGGACTGCCTGTGTTTACTTGGCCTTGACTTACTGGGACTAAGTCAAGAAGAAACAGAGGTACAGAGAAGTTAATTGACTTACTTAGTGGCACAGAGTAGTAGACAATATAACTGAGTAGTCCTGACTATTGGTTCTCTGCTCTAACCACCGGCAATGCCCCCTTGTCCTGATTTTGAAGTGCGACCTTAATCTCTCAGTGGTGAGAGAGACAACATGCTCAGACTACTCCCGTAGGTACTGTGCCACCCAACACAGAGCATGTCTACACTTTCTCCACACCACACTGGGGAGTGCTGAAGGGAATCATGTCACACCCTAAAATGATGTAGCAGCTCATAGTGCAGTATCAGACAGACACCTATTTGAAGACCTCTCTCTTGGCTTATTGGCATGTGTCCAATGCCATACCAAGGATGGCTACATTTCTGTCCTTGTGGGACTTGTGTGTAGAGCAGGCATGCCACATTGCCCTGCTGCCTAGTGCAGTCCTTTGACAGAGTAAATATGCCTGAGTTTCCACACCCGGTGAAAAGAGCAAGTCTGTAAATGCGAAGTTTGGGCTTGAATTTCTTTGTTTTTTTAGGAACAGGAATAAGACTTTTATCTGCATTTAAGCAGAGATGTTTCTAATATTAGCACAGAGCAGTTATTGACTGAATAATCATGGAAACTAAAGTGCCAACTCAGACCTTGAGAGGTTTCCTTCAGGTCAGTGTTCAGTCATGTCAGCAGAAGGGGAGGATGGTGTGTATTGCTCCTACAGTAGTTCTGTAGCTAACTGGAGGATTTCAGTTTCTAGGATGGTTTACCAAGTACCTTCCACATGCATTACATTTACTCATGATTATTTTTAAAAGTATTATTGATTTTCACTTTCTGTTCTATGGGGTCCACAGTTGTCAACATCTCTGTCATCTGCTTGCAGGAATTCTTCTTATTGTGCCAAGGTGTCCATTCATTTAACAGTTGTTGAGAAAACTGCTGCTCATGCTATTTCCTACATGCAAAAGCTCTTCACTTTTACTTCTGGGAAACTTGTTTGCCCTGATTTGGAGGATTTCATAGACAAGAAAGCAGACCTAGAGCTGAAGTGGTACAAGGTAAAGAATGTTAATTTCTTTTTTTGAAGGACAAGAATCTCTTACGAAGCCTTTTGCGATGTTCACATATGTTATTCTGGGTGTCTTAATGAAATAAGTATTTCTCCCTAGCAGTATTTTTTTTTTAACTTCATGACATTACATGTCCTTTCTTTACAAGCTTTTTCTTTTTCTTTGACTGAGGATGTCAAACCTCCTTGCCTGGCTGAATAGATCTGAGATATGACAATGTGACTGACACTTATCTCTTATTTCCTTGTCCCAGGAAAGAAATTAAACTCTTTGATCCCAGTAGGGAACAATACAAAACTGACAGGGAAATAGAACCATTTAAAAAAACAAACAAACAAACATTTCCCACCTCTACTCAACAGGTTTCCAAGCAGAGGGAGTATCATGGGAAAAGACATGGAAATGAGAGAAATTAGATGGAAGTAAAAGTGTTAGGTCATCATTTATCATTAAAGTAGTAATTTTAAAAGACTATGAGGGGGATAGAGGTATGCTTCGATAACCTCTCTCCACTTCTAGGATTCTTTTTTTCTCCCAAATCTTTTATTGAAGTTTTATGACTTGCAAGGGGGGAGACGTGAGTCCAACAATTAATATTTCTTTGTAAAATGTATGTTCATAACTACTTATTTCTGGATTCAAGACATGAGGTATGACAACTATTAGGAGAGCATCGCAGTTTGTGTCAGAAGCAGCCGTTGAGCTGTTGGTAGTATTTTCATGAGGCTTGTGAGATGGAAACAACGTTTTATTTACAGCAACTTGGGATGTGTCAGAGCTTGCCTACCTCAGGCTTTCTCTCTCTCTCTCTTATCTATGTTTCAGTAAAATACTGTCCTTTATGCCAGAATTTCCTGGAGTAGTCTTGCTAACTGCATGTTGGACTTGTGCAAAACACATTATTTACTTTCCAAACTTTTGTTTCATGTTTCACAATTTGATACCAACCATCACTTAATTCAGAACTCTAGTATAGAGAGCTTGGAACTCTGCAGTAACTAGTTGTATACAAATAAAGAGAACTGGTAACCAGGTTTGTTTTTATCAGGTAGTGACTATGTTATGGTTGAAACCATGCTAGCAAATATTACTTGCCTGATTGTAATGTGATTACCAGGCTGAGGGCTAATTTACTTAGGTAAAATTCAGTTTTACAATGTGATTAATAATGTCTTTATCATAAGAAAAGCCCCTGACTCTACTGGAAAGAATATGCTTCCTGATAGCAAATTTTCAGTTAGAATTAGGAATAATGGCTGAGAAACATGTTACATATATTATGAGACTGGGTAGGATAAATGATTACTACAAGGAGAATTAAAGAAGATGGGCTCTATCTTAAAAACGCGTGTGTTGTTAGAAAAGCTATATATAAAAGCAGAAAAACCCAGAGATCCTGGTTTTCTCTGATTAAAAAAAATCCCAAATTTTCGGTTAAAAAAAAGTAACCCCAGATCCACATTTTTTCATGATTTAAATTAAACATCTATATAGTGTTTCATTGTCATGGTTTTATGTGTGTGTGTGTGTGTATGTATGTATGTATAGATAGTGGCGTTTCGTTTTAATCACAAAAAAATGTCGATTTGGGGTTACTTTTTTTTAACCGAAAATTTGGGATTTTTTTTAATCAGAGAAAACCAGGATCCCTGCTTATGACTCAAAGCATTTCAGAGTTTATGGGTTTATCCTCTCTGAAGGATAGTTATTTGGATGTAAATCTTTCTATTTTCCAGGCACTAAAGAAAAGTTGCTCAGATATCCATCATAAACGAGATACTAAAACTTAGATAAGAGCATATAAGTGATTTTCCCTGGAGGTTACAGAGAGCATCAAGTCCCAAGTTTCTTTATATACAGGCCTGTTTTAACCAAGGCACCTCTTTTTTTGTGGTTGTTTCCCTAGGATTCTGTGCCTTTGGATGAAGACAACAAAAAATACATAAGACTGAAAGAAACAACCTCTCTCATCATCAGTTCTGTGTTACCAGAAGATTCTGGCTATTACACCTGCAAAATGTCTTTTACATATGAAGGCACACAGTATCCAGTCACCAGAACTATACAGCTACAGACTGTTGGTAAATATTCATTGCTTAAGACACTACTCTGTTTACCAGAATCTCTCAGCAAAATTTCATAGATATTAGGGCTGGAAGGGACCTCGGAAGATCATCAAGTCCAGCCCCCAAATGGTCTTTGTCAATGAAATCCACAAGAGGGAATTTATGATTATCTCTGTGCTGTTGCTGGTTAGCTGTCAGAAAAAGTAGGATACCAGAACAGCTTGCATCTTTCTTGCTTTCAATAATGGTCTAAAATAGTTTTCACAGAACACTGTGGCCACAGCTCAGCTCAGCTCTTTGTTTGGTGAACAGATGAGCCAGCAATAGGATTTAGCAGTGTACTTGTGGGAGGTGGAACAGTGCTTTTGTAAGTGCTTGGAGTTATTAAACTGAATAATTTGTCATAGGAGTCACTGAAAATGACTTCAGGGAGTTTAGAAAATATAATCTTTAATTAAACTAATAGGGGATGGAAAGAAAAGCTATTCATTTCACTTTTTCATTAGAAATATGATACAGATTCCCTTGTCTGCTGCACTAATAAACAAACCTGGCAGTCATTTTTTTTAATACTATGGCAGTACACAACACAAACGCAAGAGGGCAGGCATGTTATATTTTAGTCTACGATTATGTAGGACTGAGAAGGTTGAAAATGATGTTCAGAATTTCCCAATTCCAAGAAACTTGGACTTGTATTTATCTGCATGTATATTGGCTCTACTGCAACTGCAAAAGGAATAGATCTTTCAGATCTTCCTCACTTGAAGTTCTCTTCTGCTTGCAGTTTTTAATGTCATCACTCAGGATTTCAGTGTGACCTGGGTAATCTGTAAAGAAACAAATCTTTAATCTGAGCCTTCCTATTGAATATCCTGCTATTGTGTGCACAACACAGATGCAGTCCGTTCCACACAGAAGCACAAAGTTAGAATAGAAGTGATGGGTGGGATAGTGATTGCAAAAGAAAACCTGCATTAAAAAGAATGTGCTTTGTGGTTGCTAGATTACTGACATAACACCTAACAGCAGGTGTGAAGTTGGAGAGGGTCTCCTAAGAGTCTTAGTTGTGTGCCTGAGGTTCACTTTCAATGTCTCTGCTCAAAACTTATTGCTGAGAGTGCTCTTGTGGGTTTGAGCACTGCAAGGATTTCTAGCTTTACTTCTCAGTAGAGAGGACTATGTCTTCTGCTTAACCTTGTAAATATCCCTCCTCTGTTGCACATGTCTACCTTTATCATTCTATTGTGCATTATGTGATGATGATGAAGCTTTCATGATCAAGGCCTGAATCTATGCATGTCTAACAAGTTCCCTTATTTAAGTCCATTAGCTTGAAATTGTAATTCCTCTCATTATAACTGGTATCATCAAAAGCTTTACTAGAGTGAGAAAGGTGCTATACAAAATGGAAAATTTCCATTTGTAGATCTTGTACAATTATTTTGTTGTGTACTGCATTAACCTTGCCTTTGGTCTTCTCAATTCTGATCAGAAACAGAGAAGAGAAACACCCCCGTGATTGTATACCCAGATCAGAAGACTACATTAGCTGTTCCTGGTAAGGCCAAAATCAAGAAAGTATGGGGGGAGTCTCAGTTAGTGTAAACTGTTATAGCTCTGCCAACTGTGATTTGCATGGGCTGAGGATCTGAGCTAGGGGTGGTTTTTATTCATTAACTTTTGTTAATTTGCAGGTTCCGTCAATTGGACAGATACTGAAGCAAAATGACATTGTATGCTAATGGCTAGTAAAGCAACAAAGGCATTTAACTATCTTTAGAGGGTTGTTGGTTGTAGCTGTATTGGTCTAAGGACATAGACAGACAAGGTTCTTTTAGTAAATGTGGTATCTTTCAGTAGACCAACTAAATAATTGGAAAAATTATTCTTTGCAAGCTTTTGGGTACAAACTAGGGCTGTGCAAAGCTTTGGGTGGTGATTTGATTCAGACTGAATCTGTGGCTGAATCTCTGAATCCAAATTGAATCAGGGGACCATTTTAAAGGTCTGAATCGATTCAAAGCTCTCTGAATCTTCAGCAAAGATTTGGAGTGTTTTGATGATTCGGACAGTCCCCCGTGGCTGCAGCAGGGAGCTGTGGCTGACTCTGAACTGGTAAGTACTAGGGGCAGGGGCTGGGGAGCTGGGTGTGGGGGGGCCCCTGCCAGCCCCCCTGACCTCCCCCTGCTCCCCCATTCACCCCATGGCTGCCCCCGCCTGCCCCAGCTCCCGGTACTTTAAAAAAAGCCCCGGTGCTCACCGAGCGCTGCAAGGCGGGGGACGATAACTGCTGTCCCCCACTGCCCCATGTTGTGTGGGGGGCTCTGTATGAGCCCCCTGACCCCCCCCTCGCTCCCCCAGCCCCCCCATGGGTGCCCCACCTGGACCAGCTCTGGCCTTTTAAGAAACCCCCCTCCTGGGACTCACCGCTCCTGCAGCAGCCTCAGGGTTTTGGGGGCTCATGCAGAAACCCCCATGTGGCACGGGGCAGCGGGGATTGTCCCCCACTGGCAGGAGTGGTGAGTCCCGGGGTTTTTTCAGGTTTTTTTTCCTTAAAAGGCCGGAGCTGGCTCGGGTGAGGCAGCCATGGGGGGGCTGGGGCAGCAGCCGAATTTCTGAATCAGATTTGGCTGAATTGATTAGGGACAGTGATTCAAATCACCAAATCAAATCACTGTCCCCTGAATCGGCCGAATCTGAATCCAAAGCGAGTAGTAGCTGCTTCACACGGGTCTAGAGCACACACCCTTCTTCAGACACTGTAATACAACTGTAGACTCCCCCTCTGCCTGAAGAAGGGTGTTTGTACCTGAAAGCTTGCAAAGAACATTTTTTCCAACTATTTAGTTGGTCTAATAAAAAATATCACATTTACCCAAAGAACCTTTGTGTCTCTATCTTTAGAGCTCTGGCTTATTCAACATTTTTTTCTTATCTTTCCTAACTTCCCCCACTCTGTATTATTTAAGGAGGATCTGGGCTATTTCATACCCTTGAAAAATGGTTTTCTTGATTTTTGGAACAATTTTGTTTGTTTTAAGTGTTTGACTTGTAGCTTTTCAGACACTCTGTAATTAATGATCAGGGTATCTTGATGTGGTCTCAACATCATTACATTGTACATTATTTTATGATGTGAAGCTTATGTTCCAAATCTCCAACCCCGCCAAAATCTAAAATATATTTAACAACAGACTTTTTTTTACTGTATTAACTATTAATTTATGCTCCAAAAACTTGACTTTTAATTGTCCTTTCCCTTTTATGACATCAGAGCCTAAGTGAACAAAATGAGTAACATGTGTGAGGCACACCAGTTTTTGTAACTAACAGCTCCTATGGGAGTGATGCTGGCTAGCATCACATCCAGCCATTTCTGACTTCCTGGACAGTGACCCACTGTACCCATTTATAGCAGAGTCATCACCCATCAAGACAGGGCTTGAATTTGTGCATCTGGAGCTATTGCAAGTCAACATAACCCCTTTGCCACTATACCCCAACACTGCATTAATGCAAACCAGAATTCTCCACTTACCTACCTCACAGTTAGTTTCATGTAAACTTTGCACTTTAATTCAAGTGTGTTATCTGACCACATATTTTCAATATGCAGTAGTTGCATCCTGGTGAAGGTTCATCATCCTAACTCAGGACTAAAGTGGTTTATTGCAAAATTCCTGATATTTTCATTGTGCCTTTACCTATTTTTGGAGGCTCCTCTTGTATTCACTGTCATTTTAAACAGGATTGCCTCCAACAGATAGCACATCTGGGAATGATGTTACACGGCCTGTGAATCAGGTGGCTCTTAAGCTGTAAATTATTCCTTTGACGCACAGTAATTGCAATGTCTCAGAAAGATTTGAGCCATTGGAATGTAGACTTGTCTCCTGAGGAATGGGGCTAGAGCAAATGTTACTAACTGACGTATGAAAAAACAGATATTTGCTTAGTGTCTAAATAATAGGGACAGCTGCCAAAATGTTTGGTCTTGCTGCCAAGAAGCAGAGATGGACTCATTGGACAGAGCTTCTCTATGCAGCTATGAAAAGAGGAAGCTATGGTCAACATGTGTGGGGTATTACCTCTTACTGAAATTAGTGGTCTTCAGTGTGGGAAATGGTATTGCTTAATACAGCAGTTGGCGACCAATGGCCCACAGGCTGGATCCAGTTTATGGAGCTGTGGCTTTGGCAGCATTTGGCTGTGGGGGTCATCCGTCTAGGGCTCTGGCAGTGGGGTTGCTCTGCCTAAGCGTTGCGCTGCTGTTTGCCATGTCATGCATCAGCTAAGCTGTGTGGATAAGCAAAAACAGCAGGTAGGTCCTAATGCCTGCTGTCCTCTGACCTGAGCTGGTTCATTCTGTCGTGCCCCCCCCACTAGCGGCTGAATATATCCAGTAGCATAAAAATGGATGGGTGAGCAGGCCTAAGCCCTGGGCACTGTCTAATGAGAGGTGTGGGGAACAAGTCATCCTCCTATCCCCCAGTCTGTCCTCTCTGGCACTTTCCAATTTGAGCCACAGCAGCAAGCAGAGGTGGTGGGTATAGGACATTATGGGCAATATAGTTCTGTAGAGTGGTAGCAGCTGAAGTTTGCTACTGCTATGGAGGAGATGTCAGCCCATTTTTTGCCACCAAAATGGAGAGGCCTGCTCGTTTTGTGCCTTGTTAACATGGGTGTCTGTAGCAAAGAAATGAGATGACATCTGCCATTAGCAGCAGTGACCTTGTTGCTACTCCTGTATTCTGCCCACTGCTGGAGCCTCTGCTGAAGGTACAGGAGGGAGTGAGAGAGCACAGTTCTGGTCAGTTACACCTCTAAATATATCTGTGTAATTTCTTTTTCTTTTCTCCTAAAAACAGGCTATAAGATGATTATTCCATGTAAAGTATTTATTGGATTAAGCAGAGACTCTTATACTATTGTGAGATGGCTTGCCAATGACACGAACATTGACACGATGTACAAAGATGACCGAGTTACAGTGGGGGAGCATCAGTGAGTATTGATGAGCTGTCGTGCTGTTTGCTTGAGGGTGGGAGGTTGTTCGGAAATGTCATAGGCACATTCTGTGCTATGGAATATCGGAGTGAAGAAGGAAATGAACAGTTCTGTTTCCGGATGTGATTCTAAATTTTATTTAATTTGATCCTTTAAGTCCAGATCCTAAAAAACACATGCAAGTGAGCAGTCTCATGCTAATGGGTTGGTCCATTAATTCCTATGGGAATACTCACTTATGAATAACTTTATACATCTACAAGTGACTGGAGGCACGATCCAGAATGGAAAACTAGGTGTGCCTAGTTGGATCTTAATTGAAATTTTGATGCTAAAGTCCTCAAGCCGGACCCAGAATACCTCTGCTGAAGCACCCACAAGTTCCTTAGGCTCCTAAATTAATTCAGCACCTATATTTTGGATTGTAAAGTTCCCTGAGGCTTCTGTACAAACTTCTAAACTCTGCTTTGTGCCCTTAAGGGTGATCTGTTATGTATGCCCAAAGGAAGCTTAATGTACACCAATATTGAGTTCAACACAGAGCACTGCAACCACAATCACTTTCAATTAAAAAGCTATTGCTACTCATCCTTTTACATAATAGCCTGGTGATTAAGGCACAAGAGACCTAAGCTCCAGGCCTGAGGGGATTCAAATTCACTATAAAGTGCTCTAACCTGAGGCTTTAGAATAGGCTGGGAGGAGGGGAGCATCCTTGAGTCCTGTTGAAGCTGAGCTACAAGGAGTAAGCTCAGGGAGCTGTTGACAGGGAGTAAGAAATGGAGGCTGGAAACCGTGTAATAGTCTTTTCCATAGGGCTGTCAGATTGGGCCCAAACCTGATCCCTGACTATTAAACCGGTGCCAACTCAGATGAGTAACCTCAAGTTAGATATGGAAGAAGGTAAGCAAATGTATTATTTTTATTCCAGGGAAATTGTAGAAAATGGTGAAAACTTCATCGAGGTGCCTTTGATTTTTGATCCAGTCAGAGAAGTGGATTTCTACACAGACTTTAAGTGTTTAGCCCAGAACAGTGTCGGGTACCAAGTGCTGCCAACGCGAGTCAAAGAAGAAGGTATTGATTTTGATTGCACATAAAGCTGGAGAAAAAATAAAAAACTATAATTTGTCACTTTCCATGAAATGAAAGTCAAACATATCTTAATAGTGAGAGCTGTGCGTGAACTATTGTTGAGCAAATAAAGGCTGCTTCATTTAATTGCATACTCACTGCTGAGTATGGTATTGTGGGGCACCTCATACACAAAGGACACTGTCTGTAGTTGTCTTAGTAATAACATTCAACACAAGTTAGGGTCTGCATGGGGCTGAGTCTCTTTGGGAACACATTTTATATAGAATCGTTGAAAACCTGACCTTACTGACTTCAGTGAGGTCAGGATTTCAACCAGTGCCTCAAGTGAAGTAGAATAAGGAGAATATGAATATAACAGATTTCTTGTTTGTCACACACAAACAGACTCCCGATGAAATAATGACTGGTTTGAATTATAATGGATTAAGTTATTATGGGTTGTCTGGAAACAAGTCTTACGGTCAAATGGACTGAGAAATGTCTATGAAAATATTATGGAGTAACACAAATTGTTTCTTTGTGTGATGTTGATGACTAAGTCCTGTTCATATGGAATTAGAAAGGCACAGTAACATTTAAAGTCTTAATTAAAAGAGACAATTCATTCATTTTTTGGTTTTACTGTTTCTGACTTTTTGATGTGCTGCTCACATTTTCTATGAGTTATTAGGTTATGTAAGAATTACTGATGAGAAGAAAATCCATTAATAGATGTAGACTATTCTCAGAGGCATAATGACTTGGCTGAGGGATCTGGGGTAGCTGCCACACACAGGAGCAGTGGCAACTTCCAAGTGTTGCCACTGTTTCTGCCAGTGCTGTAATTTTGTCCTGTGGCAGCAGCGGTGGTCACCCACCCTAGTTACCAATTATTCTACCAGTCTGTTTCTTGTGTAAAAGACAAATGGTATAATCCAAATGATCTGTGATTCGGGTAATCTTGGAAATTAGGTTGATTTTAGTGAAAAAAGTTATATTTCAATCAGTTTTGCTTTGATCACTGTAATTTAAAGGGATTGACAGTATAAGAAAACTGCCTAGAAATTCCATACTAGCTTCTCACATGAGCACCCTTAGGCTGCATACACCTATTCACATAATCTGGAAGAATTCTTCTAGGTTTGTTCTCCTGGTAGAGAAATTTATCCAGGGCCACATGTACAGACATACAAGGCATTTTTATACATGCCCTGGGAGGTGGGGGAGGGGCACTTCAATTAATGAGCCGCGCTAATTAAAAGCCTCAGAAAATTGCATGTATCAGCGTCCCCCACACTGAAAAATGGCAGTGGGACACTTTGAACTAAAGCTCATCGAACAAGCTTCAGTTCAAAGTGCCCTGACACCATTTTTCGGCACGGGGATGCTGATACATGTGAGTCTGCTGGAGCGCATTTATTTCTGTGCTCCAGCAGACTCAGTTAATCAAGTCTGCTCCAATGCATTGGATTTCCAGTGCATCGGAGCTGGCTCCCTGCACACGTATAGGAGTCCTCAAATAGTGAGGCCCTGAAAAGAGGAGATCTTCAAGTGCAGACATTGTGCAGCCGGATGAGTCCTGTGCACACATCTCAGTATGCTCTGTAGAGTCCCTTAGTATTCCTGGTGACAGATGACAGTAGTGCATAGGGCAGTCCTGATTGGCTGAACCAGACTCCCTAGGGTCAGCCTGGGTTTCCGTGCAGTACAATGTGGGGATTGGGAAGGAGGTGTGTTGTACTCTTTGCGGGAGCTGTGGAGTCCAGCGAGTGACATACAGTCTCTCTGGAGAGGAGAGGAACTATGTTCTTTTTTGAGAGAAGCACAGCATGTACAGATATTCACGCTCCCAGGAGAAACACTTCTGGGAGAGCAAATATCTGTATACTGTAAATATCTGCAAATATCCTGGGAGTGATTTAACCCTGGTTGTTACCCAAGTTATTTGCTCTTGGAGTTGCCATTTTTACTCTGAGAGAAAAAGCCTGAGCATCTGTATACTCCTGGTTTCCTTTGGGAGTGGCTCTCCCAGGAGAAACTGAATGTCCGTACAAGGTCTTTTTCTACACTAAGAGTCCCTTTGTGAGGTTTAACATAGTCTACACTGGAACTAAATTAAACTAACCCACACAAAGGCATTCTTAGTGTGAACTGAGGGTGTCCATCCAGGGATCTAGTGTAATAGATACTGCACTTTGAATTCACACCCTCATTCATTTCACAGGAGTTTCTCCTCATGGACAAACCCTAAAATTCTGATCCTTCAGCCTTCACACCATGTGAGTCTTTCTAACCCATTTGATTAGGCTCATTCCTATCAAAGGGCCCATTCAGTGAGCAGGGTGGAGGATCAGATACTCATTTTCTGGGGCTTTTTTGACTTTACAAAATTATGCTGTTTAATATATAGATATTAAATAAATAAATATATTTGTGTGTGTGTGTGTATATATATATATATATAATATTTCTCTCTTTCTCTCTCTTTTTACAGCAATCAGTTTCTCCTGGTACATAGCAATGATTCCAGTAGCACTGGCCTGCCTGCTTGTAGGGGGTTTATTAATTCACAAATGCTGGAAACAGAGAGCTGATAAAGGATATATGATTGCCAAACCATAATGAGGAAAGCCTGCTTCAGGTGCCAACCTTCAATAGAAAAGATGTCATCCTGTCTATATGTTAAATATAATGCAGAGAGAACTTTTTAGGCAAGCTGGATTGCGCTTCAAGGAAAATGTACATTAGTTATTTTTTTATTTGTATCTTCTGTGATTGTGCATTGTATATAGATGAAGATGAATTGCAAAAAAACACTTATTAGTTTACAATTGGAAGGTAACTTCTGGGATTTTGTAGCATAAAAGAGTATCTCTCCACACACACACTCTACCGTATACATAGTTTGTCTTTTAGTTATATGATCAAGTGGGGCAAAGAGGCCTCTGACTAGTGTAAATACTATAATCTTAACACAACAAAAATGTTATTTGAGTAAGCTTGTTCCCAGAAGGATAATTCCACTTAGGGCAAAGGTACTGCGTACTGTAGCTCTATTTTACCTCAGACTAAAAGGAGCCAGAACCCTACAAAAACAAACAATCTCAGTGTTTGCTATTTGGATTATTTCTCACTTAAAATTTGCTTTCTGAGAAAAAACAGAATCAGTATAGTAGGTGCTGCATCATGGAGCATTCTGTGTAGTCTGCCAAAGCATCAGAGCAAGAGACGCCTACTGTAGCATGCTATAAAAAGATTTTGGAGTATGTTATATTAGTTTGGAATTATAAATAAATTTCTCTTAAATCATTTGACTAATCCTTGCTTTATTTCTGGAAATGATGTGACCACCTTGCAGTAATAACACTATAATCTTGTTTTATAATTTATTTTATGTACCATTCTTTCACATTTTGGATCTGATTCTCTTCTCTGATGTCTAAAATTAATGATGTTAGACCAGTATGAAACCACTGAATTATACAAAAAGAAAACATCCCAGGTACAAATCACAGCCCAGTTAGATGAATTAGGTTAATCTAACTTTGCCCCATTCCTGAAACAGGTCAGAATCAAACAATAGACTTGGAAAAATATGAAATCTCTTTCACTGGCAAGATATCAGAAATTAAAATGAATAGAACATTTAAATTATTCTGTCTTTCAGGAAATACTAATTACTTGAAAGGCAACGGATAGAGGAACAGCTATACAATGTACAATAGATGTTATCTGCATGTATCCTATTTACCTGAATCCTAGGTGACTGAATTTAAGATGAGCACTCCATAATTAGATTCTAGATGTGAAAAATTTATAAAGTTGCTATAATTTGCCATGTCTAGAATCTCTAGTTAGATTAAAGTATAAATTAAAAGTAGGAACTGATTGTTGCGGGAAGGAATCTGGAGAAAGCATAAGTTTTAGCTACATGTGCCAAGAATGAAGAATGACCCTTTTTTATCAGTAGCTCTGGTCCATGTTTAGAAAACAAATATGGCTAATAATAACATTCCATAGCCATGTTATTATGGCTAATAATAACATTCTTAAAAGAGTCCAATTACATATATGACTCCTTTCCCCTGTACTTTTACAACAGTAATTAGGAGGCTGATAACGCATCCAACAGAATAGCATGGTTGGACTTGACTGAAAAGCAGAAAAAATAATACCATGGAATATAGAATACCACTGCTGTGGAAAAGATTATTTAATAGATTCTACTTCAGGTTAGGGAAAAAGCAAGATATAAAAGCAGGATACAAGGATACAATTGATGTTATATAATCCAAAACATTTTGTGTCAAATGAAAGTTGTAAGGAAACAAAGGGAATTTATCTTACTCTTGGGAAGTAAGATTTGCATGTGCTAATGTTAAGATACTAATGGTATATGTCGCAGGGCACCTCGGTGCCTGCTCCTAGAGAGCGGAAAACTGCTGGGGAAAAGCCCTAGCAGCGATAATGAGTACAGCTGTGGGTTGCCAGGGCGACTAATAAGAGTTAGCTGCCTGTAGGGGGCAGGGCCTGGCCCTTATAAAGCCCAGGGCTGAGGCCAGGCTGGCAGTTCCCTGCCAGCAGCCAGAGGGGCTCGGGCTCGGGCTCGGGCTCCTGGAGCTAGGAGGCGAGCAATGCAGGAACCACTCTAGCTGAGAGGAGGATGACAGCTCTGAGAGGTTTGAGCACCATGGTTTAGCCAGGAGGCTTTATGTTTGAGTTATAGCCAGGAGGCTCGAGTTTGTGTTCAGGCTTTGATATTACACCGGAGGTTTGGGTGACGCTGTAGGGGTTGGAGGAGGCCTCATAGGCGGGGCTCATGGTAAAGTAGGGCCCCGGCGCCAGTGAGGGCGCACTAGGCCCTGAGAGTTGCAGGGCAGAGTTGTGGGGTCAGTTAAGAGGAGCGGCTGAACCTCATAGGGACCCCAGAGGGGTGGGGCCCCAGCACCAATGAGGGCGCAGTCCAGCACCCGGTGGGCGCATTATCCGTATAGGGACCCCAGAGAGTGTGGGGTGCCCTAATGCTAAGAGGGCGTGAGCGCAACCAGTGGGTTGCGGGCGCAACCAGTGGGCTGCGGGCGGGGAATATAGACCCCAGGTTGTATGCGGGGTACGTAGACCCCAGCCCCAGAGTGGGGCAGCATTGAGAAGTCCAAGGCGGGCACGGCGAGCCCCGAAGAGGGGGAGCGCCATATTGGTCTATTGAGAAGCCCGAGGCGGGCATGGCGAGCCCGGAGAGGGGGAGTGCCCTGTTGAGAAGCCCAAGGTGGGCACGGTGAGCCCCGAAGATGGGGAGCGCCATACTGGGGAGCCCAGGACGGGCCCAGCGGACGCCAGCAAGAGTGTCACTTGCGGGGTGCATAGACCCCAGCCCTAGGAGGGGCGATTACTGACGAGCCCAAGAGGGGCCATACTCAGCCCGAGAGGGGCA
>NW_005842508.1:432405-465636 GCF_000455745.1 Alligator sinensis
GAAAAGGGGATAGCACCGCGGTGAGCCCGTACCAGAGAGGGTATTAGTGCGGTGAGCCTAGAGGACCGGTGGACCAAGAGGACGTCCTCGAGGGGACTGCCCTATTGTAGAGAAGGCCCAAGAGCGGGTGTGTATTTTGGCCAGACAACATCTTTCCCATCAGCAAGGCTTGGGGCGTGGTATTAGGGGTGGTAGGAGCCACGCGCAGCCCATAAGGCTAGGGTGCTTAGGGAGCACCCATCATACCGGGAGACCACAGGAGTCCGGGAGAACCGCGGGGACAGAGGTCCCGAGTAGCCGTGCCCAGGGAGTCGTAGGCAGCCTCACAACTATATATAAACAGCAAAGACGTGGCGGGCGAGAATAAGAGGGTGTCTTGGGCCAGCCTTGACACGGAGCGAGGGACCTCGAGGAGATCACGGCCCTCCTAAAGGACCCCGCCGTGACAGTGTAAAGCAGGGGAGGGCAGAATATGGCCCGTGGACTGGATCCACCCCACCAGGCCATTCTATCTGGCCGTGGGGCCCCTCTAAAATGTAGACAATTGTTACCTGCCAGTGGCTGCCTGTCTAAAAGCTGATGAGGCGCTGGTGGCATGAGTTGCTGGCTGCAGCAGCAAGCAACTCGGGCTCTGGTTGTGATGCAACCAATCCAAGACCAATCTGATCTGCTCCGCCCTGCTCTACCCCCACCCCCCGAAGTGTCTGGAGAGGCTTCTGCCCTGGTGACCCTGTGGCTGTTCCCCAGCCCACATTTGTCTGAGAGTTGAAATTCAGACAAGAATGGGCAGGGGAGTAGGGTATTGCTGGGATTCTGGCTCTGTGCCTCCATGTGTCACTCCTGGCTAGAGTGCTTGTAGCACCACGTGGAGGCACAGAGTTGGCCCAGCCTGATGGGCAGGACTTTGCTGTGTAGGTATGGTGGGGGGTGTGGGAGTGTGCGTGGGTGTGTGTGGGATATGTTGGGGGTGTGGGATTGTGTGTTGGGGCTGAGGTAGGGTGAGGGGTTATGGTAAGGAGTGGGAATATATGTGGCAGCTGTGGGAAGGTGTGGGTGTGTCTTGGGGATATAGTGGGAGGTGGGGAGCCAGCTCTGCCCATCCTGTCCCAGCTGCAGTGTTCAGTTCCCAGCTACAAGGCCAGGACGCAAATAGCACAGCACAGGGCCAACCTGGCTCATCCTGGCATAACACGATTCCACGTGCAAGGCCAGGACCCACACGGTGCAGCATGAAGCCAGCCCATCCCATCCCTTCCATGCCATGCAGAGTGGGTCCCGACTATGCGGCCAGGAACCATGCATCGCAGTTGGGACAGGCCAGGCTGGGCTGGCACTGTGCTATGCCATGTAGGTCCTGGCCTTTCAGCCAGAACTGCGTTGGGCCAACCCGGTCATCCTGGCACTGTGCCAAGCCAGACCTGGACAGGTTGGACAAGTGGGCAGAAAACAACAGAATGCAGTTCAACAAGGAAAAATGCAAAGTGCTGGACCTAGGGAGGAAAAATGTCCAGCACACCTACTACCTAGGGAATGACCTGCTGGGTGGCACGGAAGTGGAAAGGGATCTTGGAGTCCTAGTGGACTCCAAGATGAACATGAGTTGGCAGTGTGACGAAGCCATCAGAAAAGCCAATGGCACTTTATCGTGCATCAGCAGATGCATGACGAATAGATCCAAGGAGGTGATACTTCCCCTCTATCGGGCACTGGTCAGACCGCAGTTGGAGTACTGCATGCAATTCTGGGAGCCGCACTTCAAGAGGGATGCGGATAACCTGGAGAGGGTCCAGAGAAGGGCCACTCATATGGTTAAGGGCTTGCAGACCAAGCCCTACGAGGAGAGACTAGAGAACCTGGACCTTTTCAGCCTCCACTACAGAAGGTTGAGAGGCGACCTTGTGGCTGCCTATAAGTTCATCACGGGGGCACAGAAGGGAATTGGGGAGGCTTTACTCACCAAGGCGCCCCCGGGGGTTACAAGAAATAATGGCCACAAGCTAGCAGAGAGCAGATTTAGATTGGACATTAGGAAGTCCTGCTGATGCAGGGGGTCGGACTCGATGATCTATTGAGGTCCCTTCCGACCCTAACATCTATGAATCTATATGGGTCCCAGCCTTGCAGCTGGGAACTGCATGCTGCAGCGGGACGAGTCCCAGTAAAACATCTCACGTAGACGCATCCTCTGAGGACTTTGGAGAATCTTCTTTCCTCATTCCTCCTGTCCTTTGAAAAAATAATTACATTTTTTATTTTTATTAAAAAATAATTACTATACACAGGAAGGAGTATAAAACCAAGAACACAAGGGTCACTAAAACCAGCAAAACAAATCCCAAAGATGAATAACACACCAATTATAAAAATAAAACAGAAGGGTAAACTTTATCAGGCCTAGAAAAATTGAATGCGGGAAGGAAGTGGTGAAGTTTAACTAATGATACTGCCTTTACCCTGACTCTAGAGCTGCTGGGAATAAGGTCAGATGGTTTTAAGTAGCCATCTGAATTCTTGTTTGCTTTGGTAATGCCCCCTAGAGACTGAACCACAGCTTCTGGAGGGTGAGAAGTGAGGTTACTTCTATGCATTTTTCAATTAGAGGTTAACACAGAAATAATTTCAATGCACTTGGAGAGGAAAAAAAATCCCTGGAGACTGATTTATATTCAGACCTTGAAGGATAAAATACCAGAACGATGCAGTTGTACGTCCCAGGCTCAAGCTCTTCTCCATTAAACTCCATTACACTTCCATGGGGACCACATGCCTAAAACCAAAGGTAGCTATAGAAACTAACTTTGCATTTCCTGCTCTTTGTGTGCTCAGAAACATTACCCATTTAAGAAGGCAATATCTTCATTATCTTATACAAGAGATTTGCTTCTTCTGTATAATTCTGTAGTAGCAGGCCAATATCCATCTGTAGCAAACTGCAAGGAGCTTGGGTGGAGGAACAAAGGTTGCAGGAATATGGAGCTCAAAGAAGTACAGAGAAAAAAAATCAATCTGTGTGCACTTGACTATTGCATTAGGTGCAATAGCAGTGCCTTTACAAATAGTTCTCTATAGAAAGAGCTAATTTGGATTTGTGAGCAGGGAGTCCTTTAATGTTATTACTCAGTGTGTGGTATATGACACATGCTGGCAGTGGTCAGCTTGAGAAGATAGTGTGATTCACAGGAAAACAAAGTAGCACTTACAAACGGAAAGGGCATGAAGGGGGTTGCATGAATCACCAGGTTTGCTAGGTTTTCAGACCAAAAAACCCCCAAAGTCAAAACCAAAAAGCACTCCTAGCATAAACATTAAATCAGTGGAAACTTGAATGGAGTCATTACACAGAGCTGACCTTGGAGGATAAAGATGAAGACTTTTTTTATCTTGCTAGGGTAAAAAAGAATGAAGTGAGATACTGTTGCAGAAATAATGCCCAGAAAATTGGAACAGCTTGCAAAGGTGCTGGAGGAGTATTATGATTCTGGATAGAATAAGAGATTTTACCCAAAATCTGGGTGCAAAAGAAGTAGCAGAAGCTTACATTACAGAATAGAAAACCTGAGTGCCACATGTAACTTCAGAGATATTAAACATGCTGTAGTTAAAGGAAGGATTCCTTGTGGGACACAAGATTTCAAGAGATGGTTGAGACAAATGGATTTAACCTTAAAGAAATGCATCCAAATAGGAAGGGCAGCTGAATTTTCCAGGGAATGGATCAGAACAAATACAGCAATAGGTGTAGAACAAGTACACACAGACTTATTTGAAAGGAACCCAAGAAACAGGATGAAGACAGATTAACTGAGAATTCAAGCACTGAGATCCAGTATGCTTGCCATGAAAACCAACACAGAAGACCAAGAAAAGACCATCCTGTGTGCATCTACGCTGCTTCTTTTTTCATATGGTGTCAGATTCCAACTTCCAAAACCTTGAGCCATGTGTGGATGCCATCTACCCCATCTAGGCATTTGTAGAGATTGCAGCTCTTGATAAAATGCTAACAGCTTAGAACATGCTACCTAATTTATGCAGCTATTTACGTAGGGCAAACGTTCACTGTTTCGTATGTCAAGAAAAGATTGTGGACTATTGAGCTAGATAAGCCATCCCATCACTTTTTAATCTTTGCCATTTGTCAGTGCAGCAGGTGGTCAGCCAAGCCCAAGAGCTCTTCCAGTATAAAATGAACGGGACACTTGGAAGGACTCTCAGGTATCACGATCGAAGTTGTGATTTTTATTGTAGAAGGAAATGTCAAGGAAGAAGCAACCAGGACTACAATTCTAAGTTGGGACAATTCCTTAACAACTGCAGAGAGTCATATTAGGGTGAGTCCATGCAAGCTAATGCTGAGGAAGACCAAAGTTCCCTATATTGGACACCTGTTCTGAGGAAGTTATACGATTAGGAGGAACTTCTGAGAGATGCTGGCCAGAGTCCGAGACACTGAGAACCATTAAGAAAAGCCCAGGTGCTCAGATGGAAAGAAAATCTAGAAATGTATGGGGTGGCCAAGTATCCTTCCAGATTCTTAAAACCAGGAGGTATAAAGCTACTGTAGCATCTCTGCTCCTCCCCTCTTACTCTTGCCCCAGCACAGGGAGAAAGTTGGAGTGTGAAGAGCTTTCGTTTACAGGGATTTGTAGGCTAGTTTAGAAAGGTGACAGAGAGCACATCTATATGTGCGCCCCACTGCACATTTGGTACTTTAGCAAGTAATAAATGACTGTGCAGTACCTACTGGTACTGCTTAGTCCTGGCAGTGCATGGGTCTTTTCCGACCCTACTGCACAGTAGCAATGAGCTTGTTGCTACTGTGCAGTAGCGATGGCATCACGGTTAGTGCCTGCTGAAACTACATCACCATAGCTCATCGCAGAAGTATCACCTCCTTAGTTCTGTTTGTTGTGCATCTGTTGATGCATGATAAAGTGCAGTTAGCTTTGCTGATGACTTCGTTACACTGACGACTCATGTTCATCTTGGAGTCCACTAGGACTCCGAGATCCCTTTCTGCTTCCATGCTGCTGAGCAGGTCATTTCCTAGACAGTAGGTGTGCTGGACATTTTTCCTCCCTAGGTGCAGCACTTTGCATTTCTCCTTGTTAAATCGCATTCTATTGTTTTCTGCCCATTTATCCAACCTGTCCAGGTCTGCTTGTAGTTGTTCCCTGCCCTCCGGCGTGTCCACTTCTCCCCACAGTTTTGTGTCATCTGTAAACTTGGACAGAGTACACTTCACTCCCTCGTCCAAGTCGCTGATGAAGACATTGAAGAGTATCTGTCCAAGGACCGAGCCCTGCGGGACCCCACTGCCCACACCCTTCCAGGTCGATACCGACCCATCCACCACCACTCTCTGGGTGCGACCCTGTAGCCAATTTGCCACTCACCGGACTGTGTAATCATCCAAGTCACAGCCTCTTAATTTGTTCACCAGTATGGGGTGGGATACCATATCGAAACCCTTCCTGAAGTCTAAGTAAATGATATCTACCCCTACTCCTGCATCCATGTGTTTTGTAACCTGGTCATAAAAAGATTAGTCAGGCACGATCTGCCTGCCACGAACCCATGCTGGTTTCCCCTCAGCATAATTTTTCCTGCTGGGCTCTCGCACATAGGAGCCTTAATAGTCTTTTCAAAGACTTTGCCAAGGATGGAGGTGAGACTGACTGGCCTATAGTTGGATCCTCCTTCCTCCCCTTCTTGAAACTAGGGACCACATTGGCCCTTTTCCAGTCCTCTGGGACCTGGTCCGTGTGCCAAGAGTGTTAAAATATTCTTGCCAGTGGCTGTGCAATGACGTCAGCCAGTGCCTTTAGTACCCTCGGATGGAGCTCTTCCGGGCCTGCTGACTTAAACGCATCCAGTCCTTCCAAGTTGACCCTGAGATGTTGCAGAGTCACGCTTGGTAGTCTGGTGCCGTGCTGCTGCCTCTCTACAATCCCATTGTGAGACTTGTCTTGCCCCTCGTTTAGCAACACTGAGGCAAAGAACTCATTGAGGAGTTCAGCCTTGTCCCCCTGTCTGTCACCAATTGCTTTTGCCCATTCAGTAGTGGTCCTATACTGCCCTGGCCCTTCCTTTTACTCCCTATATATCTGAAAAGCAATTTTTTGTTATCCTTAACTTGGGATGCCATCCTCAGCTCTGTGATAGCTTTGGCCTTTCTAACTGCCTCCCTACAACTGCAAGCTGAGGAGGTACACTCTTCTTTAGTAAACTCTCCCTGTTTCCACTGCTTATATGTCCCCCTTTTTGCCCTTAGGCTGTTCTGGATTCCTCTGGTCAGCCAAGGAAGCCTCTTGGCCCCTTTCCCCCTTTTCCCCCGCATCGGGATCGTCTCCCTCTGTGCCCAAAGTATCTCTTCCTTAAGGCACAGCCATCCTTCCTGGGCTCCCATCTTGCCAAATCTCTTACTCTGCAGTGCGCCATTGACTAAACGCCTGAGCTCGCTGAAGTCAGCCTTCCTAAAGTCTAGTATTTCCACACTACTACCTTTCCCACTCCACGCCTTATGGTGAATTCTATTATTTGGTGGTCACTGTCCCCCAGGTGACCACTGATCTGTCCCCTACCATATCATCCCCTGTTGCCAATACCAGGTCCAGCAAGCATTCCCCCTAGTGGGACCATGTACCTCCTGCGTCAGGTGGAGGTCCTGTACACCGGATAGGAACCTGCATGAATGGTGGGAATTTGCTGTCTGCGTCTCCCAGCAGATGTCAGGGTAGTTTAGGTCCCCCATGACTACCGCCTCCTTAGCTTTTATGGTCTCCGAGAGCTGCCTCAGGAGTTCCAAATCTAGTTCTTCCCCTTGGTGTGGAGGTCTGTAGCAGACCCCTACCACCAAATCCCTTTCCCCTTGACCTCCATGTATCCTAACCCACAATCCTTCTACTTTCTCCTCCTCCAATTCCATTTTGATAAGGGTCGATGTATAATGTTCCTTGACATAGAGTGCAACCCCTTTCCCTTTTCTCCCCACTCTATCCATTCTGTACAGCTTATAGCCCTCAATGTGTACCACCCAGTCATGGGTACAGTCCCACCAGGTTTCTGTTAACCCCACTAAGTCGTAAGTGTGTTTTCTGCAAGCAGGAGTGCTAGTTCATCCTGCTTGTTCCCCATGCTCCTAGCATTAGTCTATAGGCATTTGAGCTCTGTGACTGGTGCCTTTGTTGCCCCCCGGCTCTGATGCCCAAAGGGCCCCTTATTGCTTACCTGCTTATTGCTGACCTGCGGTGTACTGCTGGCCGCCCCATGGATTGCAGGTTCCTGATGTTCTCCTTCTTCTGCCTTCCCATCCCCTGTCTGAGCTAGTTTAAAGCCTGACGTAGGAGATCAGCCCACCTGCTGGAGAAAAGACTTTTACCTTTTGCTGAGAGATGAAGTCCATCACGCCCCAGAAAATCCCTTGCCAGGAAGTGTGGGTCATGGTCCAGGAAGCCAAATCCAGCACTATGGCACCAGCTCCTGAGCCGCAGGTTGACCTCTCTGATGCAGGCACTATGATGCCTACTGTGACCTCTGACTGGGAGGATGGATGAGAAGACCACCTGCGCCCCTGTTTCCCTAAGTCTGGCCCCCAGAGCCCTGTAGTCACCCATGACATGGTCAGGACTACTCCTGGCCACATCATTGGTTCCCACATGAATGAGGACCATGGGATAGTAGTCCGACGGCCGGATCAGGTCAGGAATCCTTGTCGTGACATCCTGGATCTTGGCCCCTGGCAGGCAACACACCTCACATGCCTTGGGATCTGGGCAGCAGATGTTTCCCTCTGCTCCTCTCAGTAGGGAGTTGCCCACTACGATGACCCGTCTCCTCTTCCTCCAGTAGCTTGTCTGACCCTCAGCTTGCTCGGGAATGGATTGGGGCACCTCCCGTGCCACTTCCTCTGCACTCCCGTGCTGCTTCCCATGCTGCTTCCACTGCACTCTCCTCCAGTGCAGCCAGGGCTTCATATCTGTTCCCCAACTGCATCAGTGGATCCATTTCTGCGGTGAGCGGCCTGGCCCCAGAGGTGACTGTTGTCCATCCTTCTGTATCAGCTTCTGCAGTCTGCCCCTCTGCCTGGTGTCTGGCTCTGCAGAGAAAGGAAGTGCCCATCGATCTCCTCCTCAATTGCCTTGATCCCCCTCAACCTGCTCACCTCTGTCTGGAGTACTACCACCTGCCCCTCCAGTGCCTCAACCCTGGCACATGTGGGACAGGTGGGGGGATTCCTGGCCTCCCTCCTGCCCCCGGGCCTCTGAGGACCCGCCAGGCAACCCCTGCACGCAGGGGCCCAGGTGCCCTTGTCACTTGTTTGCTTGCTTTGGCTTTTTAAAATGCTTAGTTATAAGGCTGCAGTGCTGATGGGTGATGCTAAGCTGATGGGTGACACAGACTTGGAACAGCTAATATTTTTAATTTATTTAACTACAGAAGAATACTCTCAAATGACTTAGAATCATTTCACTGTGCACACAGTTAATCTAAGTAACAGTGGATGTGTCTGCATGTCCCCCTGACTGCACAGTTGGTACTGTGTAGTCATTTACTACTTGCTTTAGCTTACTTGCTTTAGCAAGTACTAAATGACTGTGCACTTTCCACTGTACTGTGCAGTCCCAGTGGTGGCACAGGTCATTTCCAACCCTATGTCACCATAGCGATGAGCTACTTTGCAGTAGCGTCACAATTAGTGTCCACCACTGCTACATCACCATAGCGACAAACTACGTTGCCATAGCTCATCACTACGGTGACATAGCATCTCATGCAGGTGTGCCTTGTGTGATTTTTATTACAGTTGTCCTCACCATACCTTCCTTCCCCTCCCTTTCCATCTAATTTCATCTTACTTAACTTTCTGTAACTGGCTTTAAATCAGTTTTGGAAGGATTTGTATTTGTATAGCTGCTCTCACTAGGTGAGTAGTGTCTTATTCAAAATGAACTCTTTTGGTGGACTCAGAAGGGTGAACAGCTTGTGAGGAAGCAGGATGCAACATGGAGACCTGAAACTGAAAAAAATCCTGATGGGATGGATGAGAGTTGGGAAAAATTCACTGATCATCCTTCATATTTGTGTAACCCGGGAGGTACCCCAAGAAGTACCCCATCTCCAGCTGAAGGGATTAAAGCAGGTGCACAGGTGCTGTGGGAGGTGTAGGGACTCTCCTCCCCCTATAGAGCACAGCCAGACCACTACTGGGGACTTAACCATATACCTTTTAATGAGGGAACAATACTGGGAACATAACCAGTATGAACCAGGGGGGTATAGGGGACACTCCAATGCCCTGAAGGGGCAGGATTCAACAGAGGTTAGACACTTACAATCATAGAGACATTCATCCAGTTGACAAAAGACAGGGTTAACCAAAATGTAAAACACAAACAGCAGGACAAACAATACTGGTTGGTATTACTGGAAATACAAAAGGCACAAAATACACAATGTTAAATTACAAGGAATATAGGGCCTAGGTACCTGGAGAAAGGAAGAAACACAATGACCCCTTTCTGCTGCAAGAGGAATTTTTCCTAGGTAGCTCCCTCACCCCAACTCACCAAAGCTGAGACTTGAACTTGGATCTTCCATGTGGTAGACAGAAACACTACCACACAACCACCAGTGCTAGTACTACTCTAAGCTGCTAGGGTTCTTGACCTTCCTGGATCCCCGGCCCCACGTCAAGCTGTCTGGCTTCTGATTGGAGGAGCTGGAAGCAGAGCTGGGAACCTCTCAGGTCGCTGCTCAGAGCTTGCTGGAGCTGGGAAGCCTCTCCTGCTGGCCACAGCCTCTCGTAGGGGATCCTGGAGCCCAGCGGGGAGCCTCTCCTGCCACCCGCATACCGTGCTGCTGAGGACCCCAGTGCTGTCTGCAGGTCCCACTCCTTAAGGCTCTTCTGGGGCAGCTGCTCCCACCCCGCTGGCTCAACTCCTTGAAGCTCCTTCCTTGTGGTCCCTCACTGGTCCCCCTGAGTCAGCCGTGTGCCCCTTTTATCCCCCTCCAGGTGACCCAAGGGGCCAATCAGGGGACATGGAGGGTGAGTCTCTGGGGCCTGATTGGTGAGGAAAGGGAATCCCAAGTCCTCCAATCATCTTTTACCTCTTCAAAACCCCTGGGCCAAATCATTACCAGATCGGTGAGGAAAGGGAATCCCAAGTCCTCCAATCATCTTTTGCCCTTTCAAAACCCCTGGGCTAAGTCACTACCAGCCAGACTGTCACATCAGGACAAATGATGCTGCAGGATTCCCCCTAGTATAGATCAGATATGACTACCTCAAGTTGAGAAAGATGCTCAAAGGAGTGAAAATTCTTTATTCAGCACTACGCCTTGACAGCAAATTGATTCCAGCTGAGTTCAAACTAGATCCCTGTTCACCTAATCAGCTCTCTTGATTGTCTCTGAAATGATCTGATGAAGATCAACAGATGGCTCAAGGAGCGGTGCTATAAGTAAAGTTTCGGGATGTTCAAGGTATCTATGGATAGAGGATTCTTTCAGAAGGATGGAATCTCTTGACTATCCTGGGGTTGAGAATGATGCAATTAATAAGAAGATCTTTAAACTAAGAAATGAAGGGAGAAGTGAGAGAGATATCTGTAATCTCCATATCTGGTTTTAATATACAGGAAGTGAAAAAGGGTGAATAAAAAATAAAGAAATAGATAAAATAGAAAATAAAATTAAAATGTGTTATAGTAGATGTTTGATTTTTAGTATCTGATTTGGTTTTAATTTATAATTTGTTAAAAGGATATCTTTTGAAATATTTTGTGCGCGAGGCCCTTGACAGCAAACCAAAAGTTGTAAAGTGGCCTGCCGAAATAATTGTCACCCTTGCTGTAGTGACTTTCCTCGCTTTGAGTAGATTTATTTTCAGCTAAATATCAGATGCCCAATGATGCTAAACTAAGTTTTATCATTCATGGAACCAAGTTGCACCATCCTTATTAACACTATTCTCGCTACATCAGATGGCTTCACTGGTAATTTTGTTTCAGTGAGAGTTATTTGCCTCACAATCAGTAAACATTTCCATTTAGTTGATTTAAAATTAAAAATTGTTAGCAGTTGTAAACTTTATCCCTCTGTTGTTTATTTAACATGGTCTTTGCACCACAAAGATCAATTCTATATACCACAGTCTGCTTTGTCCTCATAATAAACTGAAAGTTATCTATGAAATTAATGAAAGAGGCTGGGTTTTTGTGGGTATTATCTTGTATTGGACCAACTGTATAGCTGAGAGGTACATAGAGGCACTTTCAGGTACCATTGTATCCTTCCACTGAATGATAAAAGATATCGCCCACAAAAATCCCTGCCTCCTGCATTAATTTAATAGATAATTTTCAGTTTATTATGAGAACAAAGCAAATTGTGTTATATAATATTGATCTTCCTGGTTCAAAAACCATATCAAATAAACAACAGATGGATAAAGTTTACAACTGCTATCATTTTTTAATTTAAAAAAATCATGAAACAGAAATGTTTGCTGAATTTTGTGGGATGAATCCTGCTATCACTGTCACTTAGACAAGGCTCCCTGTAAGGTCAGCAGATGTACTGGGAACAGCACAAGGATATTGCAATCTGACTGTATGGGCGCATCCAAATGAGTGTGGTCATGGGGTATGTGGCGCTGCAAACACGTTTGCAGCGCCACATACTGCACAGTCCAGTGTTCTTTGAGCTGCAAGGGCGTGCTGCCTGAGCATGTGCTGCTCCGGTTTTAGGGATCAAAAAATCCTGTGGGGAAAAAAACAGAGCAGTACATGCTTGTAGCACGCCCTGCTGAAAACCAGAGCTGGGCCACCCAGAGTCACGCTGCAGCTGCCAGCCAGGCTCCACCTGGCAGGATCGCTGTGGCTGCAGCCTCAGGAGGCTCCCAGGATGTGGTAAGGCTGCTGGGGCCATGACAGTGCTGGCCCCAGCCTCCCATAAAGGCCCCCGGAGTAACTTGCTCTGCACCAAATCACGCGTGGTACAGGTGTACCCTGGGGACACGTAGCCATAGCACAAGGTGCTCTATTGCTACTTGTCCCCGGGGAACCAAATGTCCGGGCCTGTCTGGATGCACCCTATGAATGACAAAGGTGAGACATCTGAGGAAAGGTGAGTAGTACCTAAAAGCTCAGCTATGTCCCTCGCAACTATATAATTGGTCCAATAAAAGATAACACCCTCAAAAATCTTTTTCTTTCTCTTTTTCATGGACCAGCACAACTGCAATTTCACCCCAACACTACCCATGAAATTTAACCACTGACTTTTTTCAGTGTAGTAATCACACTAAGCCACTGGGCACATCTACATGAGGTGCTAGTGTCCGTAGGCAAAAATTGTGATGCCGCTACTACACTGCTGTAGCAATGTGCTTTTTTGGTATAATGAATTGCTATAGCAACATAGCAGCTAAAATAATTGTGCACTGCCAGTATGGCATCTGTTTGCTGCCTATAAAACTATTGGGTGGAAAATGAACATTGGGGAAAAGGAGAATCTATTTAAACTCAAGGACAAAGTCAGCACAATAATAAATAAGCATATAAAGTGGCCACTAATTTAATTTAGGATGGAAGTTAGGAGCTTTCTGTCCTTTAGTAGAATGAGTTTTGGAACAACTTTTCAGTGGGGAAAAAGGCAAAAAAAATTGTTTTTAAGAAGAAACTTGTTAAGTGTATCAATGGGAGTGTATGCTGCTGATTTCTGGGATAGCATGAGAGTAGACCCCTTGATCCAGGTGGTCTTTTCCAGTGCTGAAAACCGCTTTATTATCTAAGATTGAAAAGTTCTGAGTATTATATTATTATTTCCTGTGAAAAATCTCCATTGTCCTTGTTTTCAGACCTTTCTGTTTTCAGCCCTTTTCTCTTTTGAGATCCCTTGCAGATCAAGAGAAATAAATATTGAAAACAATTACCGGATATGCCTTTGTAGGCCTGTCCAAAGCTCTAATTCATTCTGATTGCTGAGCAGAGACTCTAGTTGTTTCTGGATAAAAGTCTTTAATGAGACATTCCTAGCTGGAACAAGCGGTCCAAACTCTAAATAAAGTATACTGTAAATGAATGAGCTGGCACTCGTTGTGACCCAAAAGTCTCATGTTGTTTGGAGAAAAGAAGGCTCTTCTCCTGCTGGAATTTCCTTTCCCACGCTGATCCATTAATGTTACTTTTTGTTTGTTTGCTTTGTTGCATAACATTGTTTCCTGCATGTAGAATACTTCTGTTTTGACTTTTAGCTTCAATTTTTCATGGGGCAGGGGGGCACTGTGGAGCAACTTTGCCTTAGTGAAAGCGCCTCTTCCTCTGCTTGAAGAAGGGTGTTTGTACCCGAAAGCTTGCAAAGGACAATTTTTTATTTAGTTGCATTAACTAAAAATATTGCATTAACCCAAAGAATCTTGGATATTATACATAAGTAGAGGGAGTGCAATTATTGTGACACCCACAGTATGTTACTTACTGTTCAGTTCAGTAGTTATACTAAAATTATAACAACGAGGTCACAGTATTCGTGAACAGAAAATTGTTTCAGGATAAAGATAGAGACCACTCACTGCAACGTGATTAATTGTGGTTTGTAAAGCATCACACTTGCTTTTTAAAAACCAAACTGCTTATGGAAAAAGCTTGCTTTCCATGTCAGTTAGCGTGGTTATTTATGAGGACACCAACCTACTAATATCTAAAGCAGTGATCTAATCTTTGAATCATCCTTCTACATTACAACATTTTAATGTTGTCAGTATTTAAGTTTGTCATTCTTTCTTTTCTATTGTTGGGAAAATGCATTCAATTCTATTTGGGCAATAACTTAAAGCTGATGGATTAATTTGAGAGGACTTTTGATCTTGTGGCTCTTGAAGAGAAAAATATTAGACAGCCATGCTTTGATGATGTGTTGTGCATGTTACAATTTGTTTGCATAATGTAAATAGATTAAGCCCAGTTCTAAATCATTCTGGGCAGATGCCCAGCCACTCCATTTAAACAGCAACACATTTATACACTTTTGGCTGTCACAGGTTCTATACTCATTCAGTTTGAGTCTGTACTATTAGTAAGTATCCTGTAGGCTCTTCTCCATCTTTCCAAAAATGGATGACAAATGTTTATTTCCTGAGAACTTTTGTCTTAAAAACAAGTTATTTTCTTTAACTCTTGGGATTAAGTACATGAGAAAAAAAATTAAACATCTAATCATATACTTCAGTACAGCTTAAATTGTATAGACTTTCCCCTAAGTTAGGAATAGACCAGCCCAAGTCATATTCTCTTAAAAAGACCCTCTTGTGCTCCCCCTCAGTTAGTGTTGACTGTTTTCATGTCCATCTTGCAGTGTGTGACAGTCTCTCTCTCTCAAGAAAAAGAGGCCATGTTGTTCTAGTGAAAATAACCATCCTGCTCAAGAATTTTCTCAGTTTCAGACCCAGGAATGAGCTGTCCTAGAATTACGGACTGTTTTTCTTCTAGTTGGGTGAAGTGCCAAGTGGAGTTTGGCCAGAGGATGCCTTAGTCTTGGCTGCCCTGTTGTTTAGATAGCTGGACTAAATCAGGCTTTATTTTAATCTCTGGTCTAATGACTGTTTCCTTTGCATTTGAGAGGTTGGAGCTGCCTGAGTAGGTGAGACTCCTTGAATCCCTCTGCACCCACCTGGCCTCGTGTAAGTGCTCTCTTGTTGCTTTGGAGTGTGCACCCAATGCTGGCGGCAGGCTGTGTTCCTGTGGCCTACATGTTGGGCCACATTCACTTTGAAGGAGGCCCCGATACTCACCTGCCACGACTTGATCTTTCCCTTCAGTGATGGGCTCCTTCCTGTAGCTCCTTGTGGACTGGGTGCTACCCTTAGCAGGAGTTCTTGGGACTCCACCTCCCTTATACCCCAGCCATGCGCCAGCCGTCAGGATGGCCAGATGATGGATTGCCAGCTTGCCCTCTTATGTCGTCACCTGTCTTCTCTTCCCTCTGCTCATCTCCCAGTCTCCTCTTGCATTGGATGATTACGGGACGTCGGACCATCCCTGACAAAGCACCGGGTCTTCCCACACTGTGTAGCTGTCCACTACGTTGTCCTGGCTCCTCCTGATCTGTGAGGGTTGTTTGTGACCCCTCTCACTGCCTTGGGCCTCGGGATAACTCAAAACAAATTAAAACACAAAAGAAAAGGTTGGGGATACTGGTTGGAGCCTCTACCTGCCCACTCATGGGTCCAACATCTGTGGCTCCAAGGTCCCTCAGTGCTGTCCTCCCTGGCCTGGTCGCCCTGCTGGGCTGACGTGGTGCCTTCTTCAGCTGGTCCTGGACCCCTCCATTGGGTCCTTGCCTGGATTTTCTCTGGGCTGCCAATGCAACCTGTGTGTGGCTCGGGGAGCAGCCTTGCTGTCTGGCTCTGGTGGTGCTCCCCCAGTCATTCCCCCACTTCTGGCTTTTAAATCAGCCAGGCGGCATTTTCTGATGAGGTCATCTGCCCTCACCACCCCTGGTTGGCAATAAAAGCAGCTGACAAACTACACGGGCGGTCCATCCTGGCGTGGTTCATCCGACTCCACTTCTCCGGAAAAGGTAAGTTTGCCCTGTCCTCAGGGCTTTTCTCTTTCTTTTCAGGGTGGGTCAGCCCTGCCTCAGGTCCCACTGCAGGAGGGGGCTTTGGGCCCTCTGCTTGCGTCCTCCTGGGGCACCCTCTTATAAGTTTAACAAAATATTAAAAATCTTGCACAAAAATGATGTGTTGTTTGCAGGTCAAAATATGCAATTAACCCAGAAACACTTATGGTCAGTATAATTTCACAATGGGTACATCTACAGAAGACACTTTAAGGTGCATTAGCCTAAATTTAAGGTGCATCAGGGTATGTGTCTACATGTACGCACCCTTAATGTACTTTAAAAATGGCAATTTTGGGCAAATGCAGGTATCAAATTTAGGTGCAAATAGTTAAAGTGCATCAACACACATGTAGAGGCATTAAAACGCATTAATGCTGTGTGTGTGTGGACTGGCTGGGACTAACTTTAGTTGCAAGTCAGTCCACACACAGCGGTAATGTGCTTTAACGCCTGCATGTGTAGACACCTGCCTAAACACACTTAATGTGCATTAAGCTAATGCACATTACATTTAGACATGCTTAAATGCATGTGTAGGCACACCCAACATGTCCTAAACATAAGTATTCAGTCTTTCCAAAAGACCCAAATATCTGACAGACGCTGGCCTTTGAAATGTGTGAATCAGAACCACAAATGAAATTTAACAAAAATCTGGAAACTTGAACTGTCATGAGGTAAATGTGTCTAACATGAATTTTGCAATGATTCTATTTTACAGTTTTGCAGACCTGGCATCTGTAGTTAAAACTACAGAATAGAGAAAATACTCAGTTCATGTGGAAGAGCATAGGTGCTGACTTTTATTTTTGTCTAAGAAGATGGACATGTGCTTCCAGCCTCCCAGTTTGTGGGGAATGGGGTGGGTGTGTGAGGAAGGTGAGGTGTGGGCACAAGCAATGCGTGGGGGATGAAAGGAGACATAGGTGACGTAGTACCTCCTGCCTCCAATCACCCTCCCCGCTCTCCCCAGCCCAAAGCAGCCCCTTGCAGGCTGGAAATCTGCCAGCTTGCAAGGGAAACCCATGGTTTCCTGGATGTTTCTCCTTTAAAGGATAAAATCCACATTTTTCTCCATTCCAGGATAACATCCACATTTTTCCACAGGGAATTGAAAACCCAGATCCCTGGTAATAGCTCAGGGCCTCAGTCATAGTTTCTTAAGCCTGTCACTTTACATCCAGCACGCTCAACACAACTGAATCCACCTTTTACAACATAAAACAATATAGACATATTATGTAATTTTTCTCAGTTTTGGGCCCCTATAGCCCTCTTTTGAAGTGGGGCGAGGGCCTTTGGGCCCCACATAATTGGCCCCTATGTGGGAGAGAGTTAAATCTAGGTAACAAAATAAATCACTTTTAAAGTTAACAAAATTATTTCCTGCAACTGATATTTTTTGAATAAGGCAGAAACTTTTGGCTTAATAGAACATAATAACTATAATTCAATCTCCATTTAATAAAAAAAATAAAATTTTCAAATTTAATTTTCAAATTTTTAAGACTGAATTATTAATTTCTTTATGCGCCTTTCTGTTGTGCTCATGACTATAGTATCTGAGTACTTCACAAATGTTAAGTCATCTTCACAATATCCTTGTTAATTGAGAGGGCAGTGGTATCTCCATTTTACAGTCTGGGAGCTGAGGCACTGAGCATTAAGTCTGCCACTTGTGGTGCCCAGTCTGAGGCAGCAGCAGCAGCATGATTTTTCAGGGTATTTGGAATTATGCAAGAAGCACAACAGCTACTGAGTTCAGTTGCAGCTCAACATGGTTGGCACTCCTGCAAATCAAACCACAAGGTATCAAGTCAGGCACCCAGAAAGTGAGAGAGAGTGTTAACAATCACCTGTGCTAATTTTGTGTCAGTGACTTAAGCAGGAATTGTGAGGCAGAAGCAGGCATAGAATCCTATTTTCCAGGATGGTATTTAAGTTCCTTAAAAATAAGACACACTTTCCCTTACTGCAGGTGCTTGTTTCATTTGATATACATCTTCCAACTGTACAACAAATGCTGAGGTATATTACAACCTCCTTTAGTGCATCTCCAGGGCATGGTGCATTCTGTGTGCTGAATGAGGCAAGGAAAAATATAATGCAAGCATGTAATTAAAGAATATAGGAGTAATGCATCAGGGGACCAAGTAACGGTTGCAGAAGCAATGCCTTAATTCTGCCATTACCTACTTTGGCTTTATAAACCTAGCAACGCACTATTAGGTTAGAGATTAGTTAGAGACAGATTACTATTACAGGCAGATAATATACCCAGGTTCGAAAGAGATTAGGTAAATTTATAAAGGTCAGAACCGTGGGGAGCTATTAAAATAGAACAGTCAGGGCTGTATCCTCCAACATCCCTAAATTAATGATGGTTGATGCTGTCCGGGCCGGGAGCGACCCGAGCCCTTTTCGTGCTGCACGCGGGCTGTGGCCAGCAGCCCGGGCACGCCGGGGCGGAGAGGGAAGGCCTTCGAGCTGGAATTAGGCACAGACGCGTAGCGGTAGTTTAAAAGATTATTTACTTACACCGAGATGGCAGTGGTGTAGGCTGGAAAGCTTGATTAAGTTGCAGTTACAGACAGACAACACAGACGGTCTCGTGGAGGTTGCTAGGCTCCACGGTGCAGAGCTCCGGATGCTCTGGGTGAACGAGCCACCAAAATAGAAATCGTAAATACGTCTTATAAAAGTTGCGTTCGAAGACGGGAAGAGGTGGGCGGGCTAACAGGCCAATCGTTAGCCGCCACATGTGAATAATTTAGCACTAGCCAATCACGGGGAACGAATTTGCATACTGGTGGCAGGAACTCTTTTGCACCGTGCATTCCTCTTGCAACATGAGCAATGCACTCTGCAAAAGAAGCTGCAGAAAAGGCGGGAAACTCGTCCCTGCATCAGGGTTTCCTCTGCAACAGGAAACTCTCCCGTGCAATGCTCTGCAACTTGACGGGGATAATTCTGATGCCGAAGCGCACACACACAATCATGCCTTTTGGGTCATGACAGATGCCAGGCAGGGTAGCATCTACTGCTGGAGACAAGCATCTACTGTTGGAGACAAGATACTGAATTAGATGGACCAGTATGCGGTTAATCTTTGTTCTTAGCCGGTATGGCACTTCTGATGTTCTTAACTGCTTATGCATGTTATTTGATATATATATTTTCAAAGCAAAATATAAAAACCAAAAATTCCATGCTGTAGCTTTATACTGACACTCATATGTGCCATCATCAAGGTTGGAGCTGTTGAATTTACTTCAAAGACTTCTGCCATTTGAGCTAATTGAGTAAATCATAGCAATAGAAAGGGGTGCCACCACAAGAAAGGGATATGACACACTTCACCAGGGGGCTTCACAGACATTTTCTGGCAGCAGAGAACTGGGGAGACTCAGGACTGTTGGGGGCATGCATATTTCAGGTTCTGGAGGAGAGTGTGCTGCCGCGGGCAAAGACCTTTCTTCCTATTCCCTTCTGCCCTCTTGTCTGCAATCTCTTTTGTCTCTTTCTCACTCTGGGCTCCTTATCCTAGTCCTCTTCTCCTTGCATAATCATTCTGTGTCTTCACTTTTCAGGCTTCTCTGTGATATTCTTACATCTCTCAGCCCTGCTAGTTCTTGGGGTATAAGCTTCTTTCAGTTTGGCCACGAAGATATTAAATATGCACTTTTCCTGTATTTTTATACAGCATCTGTGCTACCTCCTTGGCTCTAGTCAAGGCGGAAAGATTGTTGATTACATTGAAGGAGTTCAGACAAGGACATTTCCTTTCTAATTTCGAGAACCAGCACATTTGTTTGGAAAAGTGCAAGTGAACTCGTGAAGATCATTACATTTTTAAACTACTTTGTTCGGTAGCCACAGATATTAAATGATTTTCATCTTAACCTTCATTTTTCACATGTGGTAAAACAATTCAAACTGCCCCATACAGAATACACAACAGTTAGATTGTCTTTGGCTTTGAAATGCACTTTATCAGTTGAACCTCACAATGTTTGTGTAATGAATCTGCATCCTTTTTTTGACGTGAACTTTTGAGACAGCAAGATACATCCCAACTAGCCAAACCAATTTCCTCTCAAGAAGTTAGAACTTTTTGTCCTGAAGCCCCAAGTTCCTAACCTGAGTCATGAAAACTTGTGATTAACTTGATGACAGATTTTTGGAAACGCCCTTTAGCACACTCCCTGGCTAACATCCAAAATAAGCCCTGATCCAAATCCTACTGAAGTTAACGACAAGTTTCCCTTAAAGAAAAGGAAATCTCCAGTAAAACAATAACTTCTTTAAAAATGCATGGAAAGGGCTGTCATAACAGAAGGAAAAATTGGAGAAGACAGCAGATTAATGGGGAGGAGAGACATGAGAAGATGCTAGAGAGGCAGGTATGAGAGAGAAAATCAGTGAGAGGAGAAGAAGGGGAAGGAAAACGTAAGAGGAAAAAAGGGCTTCTGAGAAGACAGTAGAAACATATTCCATGTTAAATGTCAGCCAAAAAATGTGAAAATATTTCCTGTAGCAAGTTATGGGGCTCGAAGCTGAAAGCTATACTCAGATGATTTCAGTGCAACTAACTAAATGGAACTTATGTTGGCCAGAACTTCTTTCAAGGTGTGCGGGGTAGAAAACCTGTAAGGGGCCTTCATCCTCTATGTGTCCTTCTCACTCCCTGTTACAGAAGGCTCCTGCAGCCCTCACATGCACACATTACTGAAAGCCAACATTTCCTTCAGCCTTATCTTTTCCAAAAGGAGAGATGGGGCCTGGACCTTGAGCTCTCTGCATCCTTCAGCTAGGAGAGAGCACAACACATCCTCCAAATCTATACTTAATACAAGATTAAGTGGTACAATCTGGTTACTACCATATTTACTCAAATCCAAGAGGACTTTTTTCCCTGTTTCAACATGGGTAAAAAGGCCCCTCATCTAGCCTTGCAGCAGCTGCTTGGCCCCCCTCCTCCCAACCTGTTCCCCACAGCCTCTGGCCTCTCTCCCCCTGCTGCTTAGTTAGGCACGGCTCCACTCTGTCTCCATTCCCTCTGGGGCACAGATCACATGCAAGATCCAGCCCCTGCCTGGTTATACAACGGTGGCAGCAGCTCAGCTCTGGGATGATATAATTCATGAGATAGTGACAAAAGGACAGAGATACGTAGGAATTCACTTTCATGTGAATGCAGATACATGAATTACATTAGTTGGAATAACACTTTCCATATTTTTAAAGCAAAAATTTTGGAAAGGTCCATTTGTTAAAGAGCTCCTGTATTTAATATCTGATTTTCAGCTATGTTTTACTCTTCTCTTTCAAGTGTAGTCTTTTAGATGAGATTCCTTTGGAACTCAATCAATTTGAAAGGATTTTCATGAGTGATTGTATATCCTAGTATTCTTTATGGCCTCTCACTGAATGATCAGAGAGTGCTTGTTGTCATTTTCTTATTTAGAATTGGCTGTAATTTGATTGGCTGGTAATCATAGAGTCATAAAGAAGTAAGGCTAGAAGGGACCTTCAGAGGTCATCTAATCCAGTGGTTTGCAACCTTTTTTGTACCAGGAACTATTTGTAAACATCAATGGCCAGTCCTGACCCAGTGCGCCTCACTCCTGACCTGCTGCCCCCTGCGCCCAGATCCCAGCTCCCCAGTGTGTGGGGCGAGCAGGCCCTGGAAAGCGGGAACTCTGCCAGCCTGCCAGGGAAAAGCCACTGTTTCCCACATTTCCTTCCTCCTTCCTTTACAGGAGAATCTATTTTTGAAGTTTGTTTGTTGTGACCCTTTCATATATTCTTGCGACCTACTATTGGGTCATGACCCACAGGTTGAGAAATGCTGATCTAGTCCACCTGCCTGAGGCAGGATCATCCCTATTCAACTCATCCCACAAACCATCATCTAAACTCTATATAAGATGGCTGTTAACCCTGGCACAACACAGATCTAACACTCTAACCTGCCACAGGTAAAGCAGGGGAACCACGGCAGCCAATGTCCTGCTTCTATGACATGTTGTAAATATGTACGTGAGAGAACCCAAGTAAAGGGCCACCCATCCCCACTTCCCACTACAGAGGAAGGCAACCCCAGTCTGCCAAAGTCCATACTAAACTGACCATGGGATAAAATTCCTTCTTGACCCCAAATATGGTCATCACTCTGACCATGAGCAGGGCAAGACCCTCTAGCCAGGAACCTCTGGCTTTAGTCCCAGTAGGAGCATTATCATACCCCGGTCAAATTCCCCAGCCTTTGCTGTAGCCAATATCCAGTGTCTCAGAGGAAGGTTTTAAAACACCCTGACACATATAGAAAAAATGTGGCAACCAGCAAAGCCCAGGAAGCAGCTGGAGTACTGTGTCCAATTCTGGGCTCCGCAATTCAAGAAGGATGTGGAGAAGCTTGAGAGAGTCCAGAGGAGAGCCACGCACATGATCAGAGGGCAAGAGAACAGACCTTATGAAGAGAGGCTGAGAGCCATGGAACTCTTCAGCCTGAAAAGCACAGGCTCAGGGGTGATCTGGTGGCTGCTTATAAGTACCTAAGGGGTGTGCATCAGGATCTGGGGGAACATCTGTTCACCAGAGCATCCCAAGGGATAACAAGGACCAATGGTCATAAACTCCTCCAAGACCATTTTAGGCTGAACATAAGGAAAAAATTCTTTACTGTCCGCCTGCACAAGGCCTGGAATAGACTCCCTCCAGAAGTGGTACAGGCACCTACTCTGGACTCATTCAAGAAACGTTTGGATGCTTATCTTGCTGGGATCCTTTGACCCTAGCTGACTTCCTGCCCCTGGGTGGGGGTCTGGACTTGATGATCTCTGAAGGTCCCTTCCAGCCCTAATGTCTATGAAATCTATGAACACCTCCAGTGATGGAAAGTCCACAGCTTCCCTAGGCAGTCTATTTCACTGCTTCACTAATCTAACAGTGAGGAAGTTTTTCTGGATATCCAATCTGAACTTACTTTGCTTCAACTTCCAGCCATTGGTCTGTGTCCTCCTCTCTGCAGCAGGAGAGAAAAGGCACTTTCCCTCTTCTTCATGGCAGCCCTTCAAGTATTTGGAGACTGCTATCATGTCCCTTCTTAAGCACCTTTTCCACAAGCTGAACATGCCTAGCTCCTTCAGCCTCTCCTCATATGATCTGCTTTCCAAGCCCTTTATCATCTTTGTTGCCCACCTCTGGACTCTCTCTAACTTCTCCACATTCTTTAAAAAATGTGGAGCTCAGAACTTCATGTAATTAGATAATATTGGAGCATTGGTATAGAAGACAATTGCTTCATCAGCAGGGATCCTGGTTTTGTCTGATTTAAAAAGAATACCTAAATTTAGGTTTAAAACGAGTAACCCCAAATCCACATTTTTCCATGACTAAAGCAAAATGCCATGCACGCACACACACATAGTGGTGTTTCATTTTAATCACAGAAAAATGTGGATTTGGGGTTACTTTTTTAAAACCAAAAATTGGGGATTTTTTTTAAATCAGAGAAAACCAGGTTCCCTGTTCATCAGGAAGGACAGGCTGCGGAAAAGAGGAAGAGGATCTAAAGAATGTATAGATGAGACAGACTCACCGGAAGAGGTGAGAAGTAGAGTGGTTGAATGTCTCTGAGTGAAAATCGAAGAGCAAAAGAACAGGGGGATTGTAATAAAAGGTATACTGCGTGCCATCTAAGCAGAACAAGGAGGTGGATGAAGTTTGTTTTGAGCTCTTAATATGAGGATCAAAAGGCCAGGATATGGTAGTATTACAGGAATTAAACTGCCTAAATATTTTTGGGAAAACAATATAGCAGGACATAATCCAACAAGTTCTTGGAAACATGTTGGGGAAAACCTTTTGTTTTAGATAACTAAGGAAGTTTGTGGGACAGCAGCTATATTATATTTAATTCTGATTAACAGGGAAGACTCAGAAAGTGGGAAGTATTTTGTTTAAATTCATGACAAAACAATAGAGTTCATGATACTATGAAAAAGGAGAGAGACTAGTCAAATACAGTGGACTTAAAAATAGCCAATGTCTGCAAAGTTAGGAAGCTTGTAGGTAAAACTTTTGGGAAGAAATTCTAAGGGGAAAATGTGGCAGTTACTAAAAGAGAGTATATTAAAGGTATGACAACAAACTATCCGAATGAAGAAGAAAGAAGGTCTAATTAGCAGGGATCCTGGTTTTCTCTGATTTAAAAAGAATCCCCAATTTCTGGGTTAAAAAAATAACCCAAGATCCACATTTTTCCGTGATTAAAATGAAACACCATTAATACATACATAGTAACATACATACATACATACATACATACATACATAATGGTGTTTCATTTTGATCACAGAAAAATGTGGATTTCGGGTTACTTCTTTTAACCCCAAAATTGGGGATTCTTTTTAAATTAGAGAAAACCAGGATCCCTGCTAATTAGCCATTCTTTCTTCTTCATTGGGATAGAGTGGCTGAATGGGCTGAATCCAGCTCAGGTGCTATCTGTTTGACACCACTATAATTGAGAATATGTCTAAAACATGACACCACACTGAGAGGCATTGCAAGGGCTTTGAGGAATGAGAACAGAATTCAGAATGATCTTGGTGAACTGGATAAATGATTTGAAATAAAGAGGATGAAAAAAATGCAAAGTGCTAAGTTAGGACTCAGGTGCATACATACAAAATGGAAATCAACTGGTGGAGGCCACAGTAAAGATATGATGGTTCTAGTGGGCCACAGACTGTACCTTAGGCAAAATGAGGTGTAGTTGCAGAAAAGGCAAATCTTTTTAACTGGAGAATCATATGTAAGATATGGGAAATAATTATTCCTTTCTATTCTGTGCTAGTGAGGCCTCAGCTGGAGGTCTGTTTTTGATGGACTCTGAACACAAAGAAAGCTGCAGACAAGCTTAAGAAATGCAGAGATCAACTAGAAAGATAAGAGGTGTGAGAAATATGAGGAAAGGTTGAAAGAATTTAGTTTGCTTAGTCTAGAAAAGAGAAGGCGGAGGGGTAACGTGATACAAATCTTCCAGCAGGTAAAAGGTTGTTATAAAGAGGACAGGTGAATACCCTGTTGCTAGAACAAGTAACAGTTGGCTTCATTTGTAGCAAAAAAATTTAGGTTGGATATTAGAAATAATTTTCTAATTTAAGGCCAATTAAACTCAGCAACAGCATACCCAAGAAGATTATGGCATGACCTTGAACCTCCTTGAGGTTTTAAACATTAAACCAACATATTTCAGGGATGGTCTCGCTATTCTTTCCCCTGCCTTAGAACAAAAAAACAGACTAGGTCAGAGGTGTCAAACTCACCTTGTGCTTAGGCTGGATCTGGGCTGCAAAGCCCTTGAGAGCTGGTTCTAGCCCACAGGGTGGTTCTAGCCCAGGGCACATGGCAGCAGCTCCAGCTCTGACCCAGGGTATGTGGCAGCTGCAGGGACAGCTCTAGCTCTGACATGGAGAAGCTGAAGAGGTAGAACCTCAGCAGTGCTGACAGGCTACGTGGCTGGAAGGCAAGCAGGGCTGTAGCAGCCCTTGCTCACCCTCCCTAGCTGCCATGTCACAGGCAGTTCAAGGGCCCCGCACTCTGTGGCAGACCACTCTTCCTGGCCACATTGCCCAACCTCCACATCTGGCTTGTAGGCTGAACATTTGACATGCCCAGACTAAATAACCTCTTGTGTTGCCTTTCTGCCATACATTTCTACAGGGGCTAAAATCTAGTTCTTTGCTCTACGCTCCAATTTATGGCGTTTATTAATCTTCCTTCTTCATCTAGGCCAGTGATTCTCAACCAGGGCTCTGGGGCACCCTGGGGTGCCACCGGATTTGTTGAAGGATGTCCCAAGGTATGAGGAGATAAGAAGATAAGTGCAGGTTCTGTCTAGATGCTATCCCACCTGCATTGCCCAGTCCCTCTGCAAGCTCTGTAATATATAAATTAGTTTGGAAATTGGGTGCCACTCAATTCACAGAAGTTATGGAGAGATGCCTCAAGTCCAAAAAGGATGAGAACCATGGATTTAATGTTGCATGAATGATCCAGGTGTGGTAGGATCCATTTGAAAAGCTCACTTCAGGATCTTTCAGAATCTGTGGTATTTCATGCATGTAATAATTAATATTCAAATCTCCCCCTTCCCCTTTATCTCCTTCTATGTGCATGATTCCTTTGCAGTGAAAGTTCACAGGTAAAATGATAGTGTGGTTATATAATAAAGTTTGACAATAATTTTTCTTTTTGAGATGAGTAAATATAATCTTTCCTTTTGTAGTTTTGCTTTTTTTAAGCTTCTACTACAAGCTGTTTGCTGTTAAAGAGAGGACATTTAATTATTTTTTTTGGCTCTCTGTTTATTTTTAAATGCCTTATGCAATGTTTATCTTGGCTGCCACAAACTGAACGTCAGAAGCAAGTCAGCAAAGAGTTTATTTCAGTTTATGAGCAATCCCTATTTACTGTCCTGTTGTAAAAGTAGTCTGGGATTTTCTTACATTGAATTTCTCTTCTTGTCTGGTCCTGGCCATTAGTGGGCCAGAAACTATCCCAAAGCTTTTATTCATTTTTCCCAATGAATGTAAGGTGCATGAAAGCCAGTGGGGCAGATGTCAGAGTCCCTTCCTTTCTAGGCAATGTCCCTTTCACTCCCTTGACCTTACTTTCTACTTTTAGCCTGACATATCTTTCATTCTTGACAGCCCAGTGGGCCAGCTTCAAGAGGAGGGCTGATGAGGGTTTTGGGCAATGCCTAACCTGTATCGTGTTGGTTAGAACAGTTTGCTAAGAAGTGAACAGTTTAAATCCTCTCTGGGCGAGTAGCCCTTAGCACTTCCATGTCTAGCACCCTGGCTAAGTACCCTAACTATTAGGTTATTGACCTACAAGGTAGAAGGGGCACCTTCACATAACTGCCACTTTCAACACTTATGCTCATTCTTATTTAGCCGAAGTTGGAAATCGAATTTAAAAGTAATTGAAGTGCCAAACCTTCCATTTCCCCAGCTATGGGTCACTTAGGCATATAAAAATGAAGCAGGATTTGGGCCATAATATGCTATGTGTATATTCTTAGAAAGTCAGTGCATATTTATTTAAATAGTTAGTCCCAAACAACGTATATTTCTAGACATTGTGTCCTGCAAAAATCAAAATTAGTTTCCAAGGGTTGGATCCTGTCCTTCTACTGTCACACAGTTCAGTGGGAATTTTGCATGAGTCAGACACCATGTGTTAAGTGAGCTTCATTTGATATCTCATTGTAGACAGCTGGGATCCATTCCTATGAGGCATAGGAAGAGTCTCTTAAAATTCATTACCCTATTCCATGAATTATCTGTGGCCAAATTATGCTTATTGCTGAGATGCTGTTTTTCATCCCAGTAATTACTCAGAAGCTCTGGGAAGGGATATGACTACTTTCACAGCATAATTAGTAGGTATTGATCTAGTATGTAGGATGCAGTAGTGCCCAAACTAAGTTAGGTGCTTTCCAAACAAAAAAGAAAACTAAAAGCTCTCCTTGCCCTGATGAGCATGCGTTAATACCTAAAAGAGGAATTGGGACTCTAATTCACTGAGGCTTTTCATCACTGCTGTGCTCTGCATTTTTATGCCTAAATTTTCTGGAGAAATAAAAAAAAAAGAAGAGTTATCATCCTGGGTCACCATACCTTGAATGGAGCATGTTAGTCTGGCTTTGCAGTAGACAGCATGCTACGCAAGGGGTGTGTAACCCAGTTGGGGGTTAACCCAAGGGGCGGGGTGGGGAGTGTGCCTGGGACCCTGCCCCTCTCCTGAAGTCAACATTTATGCAGGTCTCTTTTGTACTACTACCACTGTTCAGTGGCCTAAGCGTTGATGTAGGCAATAGTGTATAAATTTGGTCCTTGTTGAACTGGCCTGTCTCTACTCTTCCCATTTACATTTTCTGAATTGTTTGCATAACTATTCTTTAAAGCAGGCCTGAGCCTCTGTTTGGGCTTTCTCCTTTATCCTACTGAGGATTGTTGAAGCATTTTTATCATCTCTGTTGTTCACTCAGTTTTCCTTTATAGACGCACACAGACACAGTATTAATATTTTCAAAGACCTGTTTGTACAGGACATCAAGATGAGAGATTCTTTTAAAGGTTTATAAGGCAATTCTCAAGAATCATAAAAAAATAGAGCTGGAAGGGACCTCATGAGGTCATCTAGTCCAGCCATCTGCTTGATACTCCTGAAGTCAATGGGAGGCAGGGGGAAATAGATAAGTTATATGAGGGAAGGAGCTAACTTAAAGGATGTAAAGTCTTTGGACTATAAAAACACATTTTCTAGGCTGCGGAGGGGGGGCTGGAAAATGCTTTCTGTTTTCAACTACTATGAGAAAAATATCCAAAATGTTATTTTTCCAGTAGCAATTAACAAAGAGGGCCATAGGGAAGCAATATAGATATCGGTGATGGGAAATCAGTTATTGTCAAACTCTTGTGCAAGAAGCTTAGTACAAGCAGATCTGGTGTCAGTGAATAGTTTACCAAAGCATTTCCTGAACAGAAGAGGTTTAATGTTTATTTCAGTAGATATAAGAAACTAAGTTCTATTATATCTCATTCATTTGAATGAAATATGAGTATTTTCACTGTCAGATACATGCATGATCCTAGGAATTAATTTTATTGGATGCAAATTATGTTTGTAGTTCTGACAGTACTGAATTCATAGATTCATAGATTCATAGATGTTAGGGTCGGAAGGGACCTCAATAGATCATCGAGTCCGACCCCCTGCATAGGCAGGAAAGACTGCTGGGTCTAGATGACCCCAGCTAGATGCATATCCAACCTTCTCTTGAAGACCCCCAGGGTAGGCGAGGGCACCACCTCCCTTGGGAGCCCGTTCCAGACCTTGGCCACTCTAACTGTGAAGAAGTTCTTCCTAATGTCCAGTCTAAATCTGCTCTCTGCTAGCTTGTGGCCATTATTTCTTGTAACCCCTGGGGGCGCCTTGGTGAATAAAACTTCACCAATTCCCTTCTGTGCCCCCGTGATGAACTTATAGGCAGCCACAAGGTCGCCTCTCAACCTTCTCTTGCAGAGGCTGAAGAGGTCCAGGTGCCCCAGTCTCTCCTCATAGGGCTTGGTCTGCAAGCCCTTAACCATACGAGTGGCCCTTCTCTGGACCCTCTCCAGGTTATCTGCATCCCTCTTGAATTGCGGTGCACAGAATTGCACGCACTACTCCAACTGCGGTCTGACCAGCGCCCGATAGAGGGGAAGTATCACCTCTTTGGATCTATTCGTCATGCATCTGCTGATGCACGATAAAGTGCCATTGGCTTTTCTGATGGCTTCGTCACACTGACGACTCATGTTCATCTTGGAGTCCACTAGGACTCCAAGATCCCTTTCCACTTCCGTGCCACCAAGCAGGTCATTTCCTAGGCAGTAGGTGTGCTGGACATTTTTCCTCCCTAGGTGCAGCACTTTGCATTTCTCCTTGTTGAACTGCATTCTGTTGTTTTCTGCCCACTTGTCCAACCTGTCCAGGTCTGCTTGCAGCTGTTCCCTGCCCTCCGGCGTGTCCACTTCTCCCCATAGCTTTGTGTCATCTGCAAACTTGGACAGAGTACACTTCACTCCCTCGTCCAAGTCGCTGATGAAGACATTAAAGAGTATCGGTCCAAGGACCGAGCCCTGCAGGACCCCACTGCCCACACCCTTCCAGGTCGAAACCAACCCATCCACCATGACTCTCTGGGTGCGACCCTCTAGCCAGTTCGCCACCCACCAGACTGTGTAGTCTTCAGTAGCAAAGCTTCATGACTTCTCTAGAACTAGGCTTTCAATCTTTTAATTTACAAGTCAGAAAAAGAGTTATTTTCAGCAGTCTGTGAATTTACACATATTGTTTGACATACACTTGAGAAGTGAGAAGTTTTTACTTGAGTCATCTTCCCATGATCTGGGCTTGGCAGCTTTGGAATCTACCACTACCACAACCACTATAGTACTCCTACTCTGAATAATTAATTAATTAACTTCTCACTACTTCAGTGGTTAGTTTAAATAATACAGAACAAAGTGGAAATTCCATTAGGCCTTATGTTTGTTCCTAGTTTTAAAAATCTTGCAAGCCAAGTGTTCATAGGGCTTGCTTTCCTGGCTCTTCTCCCACCTGAGCATATTTACCAACATTATTTTGGGGAAACTGGAAAAAAAAAGCTCTCTAACTTTTAAAATCTCACTAAAATCATAAGAAGAAACTTCAAGGGCAGGGGCTGTTTGCCACATGGGGGAGGGATGATTCCCCCACTCCCACTTCTGTTGCTATAGGTGCGTGGGTTGGTGGGGGGGGCGGTGTGTGCATTCCTCATAATGATTGGGTATTGGTTGTAGTCAAGGCTGGGGATTTTGACTGGGGTATGCCAATGTTCCTGCTGGGGGTAAAACCTGGAGGTTTTTGGTTAGAGAGTCTTGCCTCTCTGTTCAGAGCTGGCCTGATTGCCACATTTGGAATCTGGATGGAATTTTATCCCAAGGTCAGATTGGTATGGACTGTAGAGGGTTTTGCCTTTCTCTGTAGCAGAGGGCTTGGCCCTCTTCCTTGAAGATCTCAAGTGCATTTTAATAACCCTCACAGCTGTAGGACACTGATAGTCCTTATTCTGTAGCAGCGAGGTGCCCCCACAGGCTCTTGAGGGAGAGAGAAGAGAGCCCGCGGACCCCGAGAGCAAGCCCCCAGAGGGGCGTACGTACCTCCCAGAGAACAGTGGGAGCAGGAGCCGTGTTCGCGGCTGCAGCCACGTGAACCGGCATTACGCCGGCTGTGGCATCAGCTGTTCCCGGCGAGGGGAACAGCTGAGCCAATCCCAGCGGCCGTATAGGCTGCTGCGGGAAGATTCAAAAACGCCGGCGGAGCGGGGAGCAAGGGAGAGCTGGAGAGAGAGAGCATGGGCTGGCAGCTCGTGAGGCAAGCTCATGGGAACGAGACGACCCAGCCTGTGAGGCTCCAGCAGGCAGCCCAGGGAAGGGCTTTAAGCCTTCTGCGGGAGGCAGAACAGGAGGCAGACAAGGAGGGCAAGCAGAGGCATTCTTGCAGCCACCTGGAGGGGCTTACACTCAGGAGGCAAGGGAGCTTCCTGCTTGTGGTAGGGGAGAGGAAACAACTGAGAATTCGAGAGGGAGCTGGAGTAAGGGGGATAACCCTGCAGCTCTTCCTGACTTGGAGGAATATTGTCTATAAAAAAAGAAATCTTCCCCAAGAAGGGAGGGAGAGTGACTGGAACCCTGGGAACCGGTCTGAGGCCACCATACGAGGCCGGGAAAAATCTGTAACATATCACCCAGCAGCTGGCATGTGGACAGGGTGTAGGGGAGGCGGAGCCCCGTGGAACACCGCGTTAGACGACCGTGAGTACCACCATCTATCGGGAGGCCCATCCAAGCTAAGATCTCCACTGTAGACCGCTCTTAAAGTGCGTTTAACATCCAAGTCGTGGCAGGGGGGTTGAGGGGAGGGGCAAACCCCGATAGACTGGGGCGGGGGAGGGGCGTAAGCTCCACACTCCTGCTTTACTTGTGGTAGATTAAAGTGTTTTTGATATCTTTGGGCAATATGACTTGTAGCTGTGAAGAAAGGGTTGACTGGAACAGGTTGGACAAAGACTTGGGATAGTTTGTCTAGGGAAGGTTTGGATAGGGATGATCATGGGCGACTGGTGCCTCCTGAGTCTGGAGGGGCACCCGCAGAAGTCAGCGTTGGCGGTGAGGACGGGGCTTGCAAGCACCCACAGAAGCTGCCGGTAGCATTGGAAGTGGGAACGGGGCTAGAAAGCACCTGCAGAAGCCACTGGTATGTCGGTGGCAGGGGTGGCCCTGTCGGGGGGGGGGGGGGGGCACTTGCCCCCCCCATGCCCCTCCTACCAGTGTCCAAGGGGGATGATCCTGCCTAGAGCAGGGGTTGGACTAGTTGATGTCTAGAGGTCCCTTTGAGCCCTACTTTTCTATTAATTTAGGTAGCTGCCTTCTCAGGCAGTAGTTGACAGTTTCAATTTGCACTTGGCTTCCTTAGGCAAAATTCTGGGAACAGTCCTATCCCTGGCTGAAGAGAAAGCATGGGGCTATGTTAAGGCCTTACTCCTTAAGGCCTTAAGTAGGAAGACATCACTGTACTTTTGCCTCAGTATGTAGTTATGAAACAAAATACAGGTAATCCTCGCCATTCGCAGGGGATATGTTTCTGTGATCCCCGCGAATGGCGAAATTTGTGAATAGGGCACTGTATTCATGAACGCAGTGCCCCCGGCGGCTGGCGGGGGACGCATGACTCCAGCGGCACTGGTGGCAGGAGCCTGATGGCAGCGAGCATAGCTCCTGAGGAGCTCCAGTAAGTGTTTAAAGTGTATTTAAAATTTGGGTTCAGCCTTTGCGAATATTTGAAACCGTGAATGCCGAGGGTTTCCTGTAAATGTCAAAAATACATAAAACTGTACCCTTTGTATTGAGTGGAGTTGCTGGAGTGAGTTGATCTAAGTCTTTGTGGAATGTGAGGTATGGGAAATACACTTTTTTTGGTTAGTATAGGGAAGTTGGCAAACTTTGTCCCCACCAGGCTCAAATTAAAACAGCAATAGTAGCTGGAGAATTGTTGAGCATTGTGGGTTAGGAGTGCTGTTGTAGCCATGATAGCCCAGGGAATATGAGAGAAGTGAGGTCTAATTTAGGCTGTGCCTGCTCCTTTTTCAGACCTGAGAAAGGACTCTTTGTGCCTCTGTAGCTTGTCTAACTTGTCTCTCCAGCAATACTGTTGGTCCCGTGAAAGATATTGCTAAATAAACCTTGATATTACTAAGGGCGATGTTGGAATGGGTGGTGCATACTTTCCACCCCTCTTGTTGAAGCTGGGCCACCATGTGGAAAAAACAATGCAAGATTCATGTGGTCAGGAGGAGATGAAGTAAGAAAGGGTCTGACCACGTTCTCCCAGTTATAAGAACACTTCCTTATTGGGGGGAGGGAGGGGGAGTCCTGGGTTCCAGTCCCTGCTCCAGGTAATGCTTATACATTTATCATTAAATAATGAGTCACTGGATAAAATACATAAACAGCAATGGGACCATGGTGTGAATTTCCCTTCCCAAGGGAGTGCTCTCAGCACTAGGCTATGTGCTTAGCCCTCTTGCTTGCCCTCCTTTTGGTCCCAGGATTTTTGCATTCTTTCTTGGATATTCACAGATTCATTGAAGTTTAGGGTTGGAAGGACCTTGCAAGATATACGGACCCAAATTCAACAAAGAAGGGGAGGCAGAGAATGCCTTCAGTCTAGCTTGGCTTGTAATACGGTGGTTAGGGTACAGGGAGATGAAAATTATGAGTCTGAACCCTGCCAAACTGTGGAGGTTCCCACTTCCTCAATGAGAGCTGTAGGTAGGGGGTGAAACAAACCCATTTCTTATAGCATGATGCACATCATGATACTCAATATGATACAATACATATTTCAATACACATCCATGAAAAAGAAAGCAGTTGCTCTAGTCCTGAGGCAATTCCAACCTGAGCAGCACTTGGTATTTTACCCTGGTAGGCATGCATTCCT